>NC_080049.1:24066229-24368729 GCF_026212465.1 Amaranthus tricolor
AAGAACAAAAAAAACCCAAAATTGAAAAATAAATAAGAACATCAACAAAAAAAGAACAAATACCCAACAAAAAAAAATCTAAAAAAAAAAGGAACAAAAAACATGAAAAAAATGAAGAACAAAAAACCAAATTGAAGAACGAAAATATGAACAAAAATAAACAAAAACGAAAACCCAACAACTTAAACATGAAAAAAACGAAGAACAAAAACTTGAAAAAAAAATGAAGAACAAAATCGAAGAACAACAACTCTAAATCGAAGAAAAAAAACGAAGAACAACAACCCAAAATCAAAGAACAAAGAACAACACAAAATCAAAGAACAAAATCGAACAGCAACACAAAAACGAAGAACAAAACCAAACCCAGAATTCACATGAACAAGAACAAAAATACAACTCAGATCCAAAAATACAACCCAAATCTATTCACATAAAAAACAAAGAAAATACAACCCAGATCTAAGCATTCAAAACTCAATATTGGGAAGATTTTTCAAAAGGTTTGAGATTAGAGAGAAGATAAGTGCTTTTTTCGAAGGAAGGAGAATGAAGAGTAGTAGCTTCCATTAATGAAGTGATTAAGCTTCTTGTAGAGATAAATTTATGGGGGTATAGGGAAGAAAATAAATGTAGAAATATGGAGATCAGAGAAGGAAGATGGGAGATGGAGAGAGATATGGCACAATACTTAGCTTATAAAGAAAATGAATAATTTTGGTGACAAAATATTTTGTCATCAAGTTTGTCACTAAAATTAAGAGAGATAAAATGGCGACAAAGTAAGCGACAAAGAGTTTGTCGCAAAAAAGTTTTTACTGTTCAATCAAACTTATCCCACCTAATTACTAAAAAATAAACCATTTAAAAATTTTGAACAACAATATTGACGACAAAGAATGCCTTTTTGTCGCAAAACTTTGTTATTTATATTTATTTTTTTTATTTTTTTGTAATGAGAGTCACTTTTTAACCATAAAAATTCCAGAAAAAAGTAACACTTTTTTGGCCTGAAAGTAATAGATTCACACAGTTTGCAAATAAGCATTGTTCGCACTTAAACTCGACCATATTAACAGCGAGAATTAGATCATATCTCAGTTAAAGCAAATATTAAAATTTTTCACATAAAAATATTTTGAGTTTAATTCTCGACATCCTCTCCTCTACAACTCTCATTCTTTTAGTCTATCAAATGTGCAAATAATAATAATAATAATAATAATAATAATAATAATAATAATAATGAAAAATTGATATTAATAATCCAACTTTTTGCTCATCCACTGTGAATAATCCAACTTTTATTTTAGTTTGCTAGCAGCATACCCTATTAATACCTATTATTAGTAATACAGTATGTTGTGGGCAAATTTATCACAAAGATTGAATTATTAGAAAATAATTTAAAGGTGGAATTATTCACAACGAATGAGTAAAAGGTTGGATTATTAATGTCAATTTTTCCTAATAATAATAATAATAATAATAATAATAATAATATTATTATTATTATTATTATTATTATTATTATTAATTGCCAAAAAAAAGAAGGATTAACAACATACTTCATACAAAGAGGTGTTCATTTGGGACGTCGGATTAATTTCGAATCAGGTGTTTCAGATCAGTTCAAAATTAAAAATTGTGTCCACAACACATTGATTTTTATACAACTGTAAACCAATTTTTATCTTTGCCTATATCCAATTCGATTATAAAGTCGGTTACATAGCAAATTGTCGGATCTACTTGAATACCTTTAATAATATACAATTTGAATTTGAGCAAATTTCCATGTGTATAACGCCACATAGGAGTTAGTTGGGTTTGGGGCTTGTTATGGTGTTGTTTTCTAAACAAAGAATATACATTGCACGTGGTCATTATTAATCCAAGTCCATTGTTGCTCCCTCTTTGGTATGCCTATCGTTAGTGTATTGCATCACATACAATCATACATAATACACTTATGCGAAATGAACTTGACCAGAAATTTGCAAGTCCAACGTGTGTAACTCAAAGAATATACCAAATATTTAAATCTAGTTATCCAAATCCACATCATATTTTATCGACCAGCAGTATGATGACTCAAACGGGTGGATATTCAATTTTCAAACCAAAACATTATTGATATTTAGATAACTAAAATCAACATTATCTCATATTAATTCTTTCGGGTACAAAACGAGGATAAAACTTACAAAAAGGGTGTCGATAATTTGAAAAAAAGATACAATCAATTGCGTTAAAAAAATTACATTGAACAACAATTAATTGAGATAATTTGAACTATAAATACAATCATTAATCACAAATTCACCATTGAACTATCAAACGAAATACTCCCTCCGTTCCTATTTGTTCTTCCTATTTGGGTATTTCACAAAGATTAAGAAAAAGAGAATCTTTGGTGGTAGTGGGTATTATTTTAATTATATAATAGTGGGAAGTAATGATTATATTGGAAGTATAAGGTTGTAGTGGGTATTATTTTAATTAAATAGTAGTGTGAAGTAATGATTGTATTGGAAGTATGAGAGAGAAAATAATTATAAATAAAAAAAATGGGTACATTAAACGAAAAGGAGGATTTTAAGGGGTAAAAGTGAGATAAAAACTTTCTAAAAATAAAAAGTATTCTAAAGTGGAAGAACTTTTGAAACTACCCGTTATAGTAATGTGGAAGATCAAAAAGGAACGGAGGGAGTAACTAATTAATCACAATTATACAACCTTTAAACTATCTAACTAATTAATCACAATTGTCAATTGCAAAATAGTTAATTAGGTACACATATAAAAAAAACCTAATATTAACTAAGAACTAATAAGAGAACTGAAAGCCTAAATTTATCTAAGTAGATAAACATATTAATTATAAAAGCCCTAATTTTTAAACAAATAGAAATAGAAACATCAAACATAAAAGCCCTAATTTATTTACCTAGAAATTGAGAGTGAGAAAGAGAAGGGCTTGTCGCGCCGCCGGTGCCCTATAAGGATTTGCCAGCTTGCAGACTTGTTGCGCCTGCTACCGAGTGCCGACTGTTGCTGCTTACTGACTTGCTGTTCGTTAGTTCGTGTCTTCATGAAAATGGGAGAGAAGGATTAATGGTATTTTTGTTTTTCTGAAAATGGAAAATGGGTAGGGAATGGGGAAACTAGGCTAGTGTATTTTTCTAAAACAGCTAGTCTTGGTCGAGACCGTTTCATTATAAGACGGCCATCTGCCTTCAACGCAATCTTCATTACCAGTTTAAAAGAAAAAGAAAAAGAAGAAATACAAAACTGCTATGTATGAAAACAGTATTCACGGAATTTGCTTTTCAAACCGCCAAACTTCAACTTGACATTTAGGAAACAAAATCAAAAAGATTTGCATATTCAATTATTTGAAAATTTTCAAGAAATCATCAGAACAAATCAACAATTCATCTTTAAAACTCCAAAAATCTCTCTAATGGAGGATTTAATTAATGAATTCGGCATGGTGAAGAATTGCACATTCAATTATTTACAAATCTATGAAAATCTTCATGAAATTATCAAGAAAATCGACTTTTCATCAGTATAACTCCAAAACACTCTCTAATGGAAGATTTAATGAAGGAATTCGACATGAAAATGACTTTACAGACATTATGAAGAGATGCAGATGAGGAATTAATGTCAATTTATGCATCACAATTTTAATTCTAACATATTCAATTTGAATTAAATGTGTTGCAATAACTATTCTATCTGAATACTTATCTTTAAATCGATAATTGAAGATTATAAGTTCAAAATTGAGTTAGATTATAAAACATCAATTGTCAATTTATGTGTCACAATTTTACTATTAACATACTAAATTTGAACTAAATGCTATACAATATATGTTTAATTTGAACTAAATGCTATAAATTATATGTTTAATTTGAAGTAAACGATAATTAAAGCTTATATGTTCAAAATTGAATACTTATTTTTAAAACTATAATTGAAGATTATATGTTCAAATGTGAGTTAAATTATAAAACATTATTGTCAAATTATATGTCATAATTTAACTATTAACATATTCAATTAGAACTAAAACCTATACATATCTTTATAGACTTTAAATACTTATTCTTAAAACGATAATTGAAGTTCATACGTTTAAAATTGAGTTAAATCATAAAACATCAATTGCCAATTTATATTTCATAATTCAACTATTAACATATTCAATATGGAATATATATATATACACACACACGCACACACACACGCACATATATATAAAGTTGCTCAAAATAATTGTTGAGAAGGAGCTTTCCACACAGATTGTAGTAAATGCATATACCACAAATTCTTGGTTAAGGGTATAATCAACATTAAGAAGCTAAGCCAATATCCCTTTTTCTTAACGGCAAAGTTGAACACTATAGGGTAAAAGGTACCAGATGGAGGGTAGTAGGTTGGCCCATAATTTCTCTCATTTACTTAAATATTTTATTTTTCTTTTTTTCTTTAAACCCTTTTTCTATATTTATTATGTTAAAATTTCAGAAATTAAACTTAAAGTCATGAATTTATATAGAAAAACTTGAACTAGGCTTCATGTTATCTCAAACTCTAAGTAAGTCAATGATCCTGTTAAGTCACTCTCTTTACTGGTTTCAACTAACTGATTGTCTTGTTCTAGCTACTTTCTTACATATATATGAACTCTTCTTCCACTTATTCTCTCATCCATTTCCCTTATCTCTTTCTAGAAACTTCTGAAAATGGGTTTGGCCTCTAGCTCCAACAATTTTAACTATGTTTACAAATGTCTCATTTTTATGATCTTCCTTGCTAAATTCCTTCTTCCTTTGGAGGCAGCTGTAAAGACATATCAATTCGACGTGAGTTATAGTTCATCATATATAGATGTTGTTAGAGTATGTAACATATTTTCGGATTTCAACCATCAGATTAAACTTTTGGTTGAGTTAGTTCTTTAACATGATATCAAAAGTCAGCGTTATAAGAGGAAGTGTAATATTAATGCCAAGTATGAGAAGGGCTTGTGCTGCGTTCACACTTCTAGCTCAAGAGACTTTCGTGTGAGGGATCTGTTAGAGTATATAACATATCTTGTGGTTTAAACTATTAGCTTAAACTTTTAGTTGAGTTGGTTTTTTAACATGGTATTAAAAGCCAGTGTAACAAGAAGTCACAGTTTCATATCTCAACCCCTTATTTAAAGTGGAATATTTAGCATCATATATAAGAAGGGTTTATGCTGCATCCACATTTCTAGTTTGATGGGCTTTCGTGTGAAGGGTGTGTTAGAGTATTTAACATATCTTGGGGCTTCAATCATCAGCTTAAGCTTTTGATTGAATTGGTTTCTTGACAGATGTTTGTGTATGAGATCAGGAGATATGTTATGTATGTATATATATGTGTTGGTTTTAACGTTTGAGTTTTTGTGATTGGGAATTAATTATCAGATTCAAGTGAAGAATGTTAGTAGGCTATGCCATGCAAAGCCTATAGTGACTGTGAATGGAATGTATCCTGGACCAACTGTTTATGCTAGAGAAGGAGATCAAGTTTTGATTAATGTTACTAACCATGCACAATATAACATGTCTATCCATTGGTAAGATATAATTAGTTTACGTTAATTTGTTTTTAGTCTATATAGCCGACTTCATATGTTGTAAATAATTAAGGTCATAGGCTTATGGAATTATTATTGGTATTGTGATCAAAGTGGCCCTTATCTACATATAAATTATTCGAGAAACATTATCGTTATCAAATTTTTTATCGTATTTTTAATCAAAATTTTGCTTTTGGAAAATTTGTAGGCATGGACTAAAGCAATATCGAAATGGTTGGGCTGATGGACCAGCCTATATAACTCAATGTCCAATTCAGACCGGAAAAAGCTACACGTATGACTTCAACATTACAGGACAAAGAGGAACCTTATGGTGGCATGCACATATTTCATGGCTAAGGGCCACGGTTTATGGTGCTATTGTCATCATGCCAAAAGAAGGGACTCCTTATCCATTCCCTCAACCTCATTTGGAAGCCAACTTAGTATTCGGTATTAGACTTTGTCACTAATATATTTTTAATTTTTAGTTGATTAAGGCTTTGACATTGTGATTTTCGTTTTTATGTTAGGGGAATGGTGGAACACTGATGTTGAGACGCTTGTTAAACAAGGTGATCAATTGGGTTTGCCACCAAATATGTCAGATGCTCATACCATCAATGGAAAGCCCGGGCCCTTATTCCCTTGCTCAGAGAAGCGTAAGACACCAGTACTCTAATTTATGTTGGAAAAATAACTCACATATGATTCCACATCGAAAAATTAGAGAGAGGTTGACTACCATATAAGCTTGTTGAACTACTCTTATTACCAAATGGTTTTAGGATGGAACTCATCAGGTTTATGCGCAACCACTCTCCTCTTATGCGGGTCTTGTGTATAACACTGTTAACAAATTTATCATTGTATGTATGACATACTTTTAACTCATTGTCTTCCCAAATTCACCCATTTTGTAGATACTTATGCCTTGGAGGTTGAGCAAGGAAAGACATACCTTCTACGAATCATCAATGCTGCCCTCAACGATGAGCTCTTCTTTGGAATCGCAGGCCACACAATGACTGTCGTAGAAATAGACGCGGTCTATGTCAAACCATTCACCACACAAACCATACTCATAGCACCAGGCCAAACCACAAACGTATTGGTTCGAGCAGATCAAGCCCCTAGCCGTTACTTCATGGCTACACGAACCTTCATGGACGTACCAATTCCAGTAGACAACAAAACAGCCACAGCAATCCTACAATACAAAGGCGTCCCAAACACCGTCATTCCTTCTTTACCTCAACTTCCTACACCAAACGACACCAGATTCGCAATGTCCTACAACAACAAGCTAAGAAGCCTAAACACCCCTCAATTTCCTGCCAATGTACCTTTGAAAGTTGATCGAAAACTCTTCTATACTATCGGATTAGGGGCTAATCCATGCCCGACTTGTCTAAATGGCACTCGTCTCACAGCTTCATTGAACAATATTACCTTTGTTATGCCAAAAACCGCGCTTTTACAAGCTCATTACTTTAATATCAATGGGGTGTTTAGGGATGATTTCCCTGATAAGCCTCCTACCGCGTTTAACTACACTGGGGCTCCATTAACAGCCAACCTTAGAACAGAACAATTAACAAGGCCGAGGATCAGCAAAATTGCTTTTAACTCTACTGTTGAGCTAGTATTGCAAGACACCAATTTGCTTACAGTAGAGTCTCATCCTTTTCACCTTCATGGATATAACTTTTTTGTAGTTGGTACTGGGATTGGTAACTTTGATCCGGCTAAGGATCCTGCTAAATTTAACTTGGTTGATCCACCCGAGCGAAATACTGTTGGAGTTCCTACCGGAGGTTGGACTGCTATCAGATTCAGAGCTGATAACCCTGGTAAAATTTTCAAACACCTTATAAGTTTTTCAACCAAGTTGTTAGATGATATTCTCAGATGACTCTGTCATTTTGAGTTTCCTATGTCAAGGAATTAATTCAACTAAAAGTTTAGCTTTTGATTGAGTTGGTTTTTTGACATGGTATTAGAGTCATCTTGACAAGAGATCATGTGTTCGAAACACAACCGCCCACTCAAATTCAGTGGAACATTTCACATCTGTTATGAGAAGGGTATGTACTGCATCTACACTTTTAGCCCAAAGCGCTCTCGTTGGAGGATGTGTATTATAATATATAACATATTCGGAGCCTCAACCATCAGTTTAAACTTTTGGTTGAGTTGGTTCATTGATAGTTCTTATGTAGCAAACTCAAAGGGATGTAGGGAGTGTGAAATGGAGAGATCGTCATTAAAAGTACATTACACCATGTTATTGATTAGCTTTGATTTTATGAGTCCTCATACATGTATGTTCGCAAATTCTTAAATGAGACGGTTTCATGGTGGAATCATATTTATTAGGCTGACTCATATACATTTTGTGTGTTAAAAGTGATTAAATCTCACGGTGAGATGGTCTCATACTAGACGAGCTGATGTTTTTTTGTGGGTGCAGGTGTATGGTTTATGCATTGTCATTTGGAGCTTCATACAGGATGGGGATTGAAGACTGCTTTTGTAGTAGAAAATGGACCGGGACCTGAGTACTCTATATTGCCTCCACCAAAGGATCTTCCATCTTGCTAAGTTCAAACTTTTTAGAAAGGGCTTGTGATCTTGAAAACTAAACTAATTATGAATTGATTTTCACATTTTCTACATTCATTTTATCCCCCTCCTTTTTTCTTTTTTTTTTTTCTTTTTCCATATTGTAAAATTTGCGGCGAATGGTTGAGATTTGAGCTTTAAGAATTGCAAAAATGCAAAAAATGTTGCTAGGTTGATGAAATACTCATCTCAAGTGTAATGAAATCAAAATGATTCTGGTTCTCAAAACATTTATCTTACACAAATTATGGTATAATATCTTTGTTTCATAATACTTACACCATTTCGACTTGACACAATAAATCCTTACAATAATAACAAAACAAAAGTGTAAAAGGTGGGTACGATGTAGAATGAAGTAGAGGTAAATAGGACAATTTAGATATATTAATAATGTAACAAGTATATTAAAACGGGTGAAAACGAAAGTGTAGTAAGTATTATGGAACAAAGAAAGTAATGAAGAATTCGGTCTTATCTTAATTGAAACAAGTACCACTTTCTTAAAATAAGATTTTGAGTTTGATTCTCGCTATCCTTTCCCACATTGTACTAAAAAATACTATATATAATGCTTCAATTTGTGCCTAATTGATGCCAAAACAAAAGTTTTGACTATATAAATTCTTGGATAATAAAGAAATGAAGAGCAAAGAATAAACAAATGCCCATTAACACTGTTATTTCAGACCCATAACAAGCCAAGAGAATTTCCAAAATAGGTAGCAGCAAACTAGTAGAGACTAGAGAGCCACCATCAGAGCTCAGAAAAGCTAAAAAAAACCCACCATAAATTGTACTCCCTCTATTTCTTTTCAAACGTTCCATTTGCTTTTTATACGTTTGCCAATGCATTAATTCAATCTTTAATAACTCTAATAGTGCATAATTAAAGATTATAAAAAATAGATATTAATATACCTTATGTTGAAATAAATCAAACATGATCTCGTTTGACTATATTTTAATTTATGAATCAAGAATAAATTACAAATTAAGAACGGTTGATGAATAGTAGTCAAAAAGCAGATGAGACGTTTGAAAAGAAACGGAGGCAGTATTTACAATATCAAATTGAAAACCTAAACTGCCCAAAACTAACACTGATCATAGTTTCTTTCAATGAACGGGATATACCGGATATGATAATGATAAACTGCCCATAATGCAGAATCTCCTCATTTTCTGTTACTTTTGTGCAAGAAAATAAGACTCTAGTTCTATCCACTATAGTGTAGGAAATCATAATGTAAATATGTATTGTTAGATTGATCCTTGGAAATAATCTTTCATATAGAATGTAGTTTGTTCTTGAAACGTAATCGATTTCCTTCGATTGAGGATGTCACACTCATCCAGGGCATCCAACCCAGACTTGAGAGACTTGACCTTTCGAACTGTGGGTTATTTTTGATTCTTCATGAAGAGACTGAAGATCATGAAGAAGATTATTGATATCTTCCATTTGGGCTTTGATCGATTCGACCTCTTCGAAAAAAACTGAGGTTTTGTTGGTCAGCTGAGTTTAATTGCTGCCATTTTTCTGCATCAGAAAGCTCTGTTTCATTGTGTAATTTGATTTTGAGAAGGATCTTGTCATCAAATCATTCATCTCTGAGATTATTTCTTAAAGTACACATGCAAAATGCATACACACATGAATTATTAAAATGAGAAAACTTTTCATAAACAGAAATAATTCTTTATTACAAAAATAAATTGCGGCATTGTAATTTGTAATGAAATTAAATTCTTAATTTAGAAAATAAACGGAAAATCTTAAAATTTAAAGTGATCACTTACAAAAGTGATTAATTAGTTGATTTCATGATAAAACAGTCTTATATAAGATTAGCTGAATTTGGTAATACAAAAGGAAATGAGCCATTTTATATTTTACATGACACTTGTCATACATACATGCATTAGGCCACAAAATTATAATTCTTGATGCCACTAGGAGCGGTTCAAAGGGGTCGAATGTACACTTAACAAAAAAAGTGTTTTGCGGTTGATTGTTGGTAACATACATCATCTGTAACATTAGTTACTTAACTTTGTGGTATAATGTATACAAAAATTTGTTGCGAGTAATAAATCAAGTCCCATGGAAAGGTTCAAATAACAATAAAAAATATTGAACTTCAGCATACAAAGCTAGCAGTTTCAAGCTTGCTGATTTCCTAATTTCTCAGCCTCGCGCTTTCTCAAGGACGTTGAACTCAGCTTATCGCTGCCGCCTGTTGCCTCTGATACTAAATCTACAACTTCAATCTGCAGTTATCAAAGATACCATGTAAACACTATATTTACAGAAAACTTGAAAAATTCCACTTGTGTTGAATTAGAGAAAAACCTTCAGTTGAGATAGCCCCTTCTCATCTCGCTTTCGGTTAACTGACAGTCCCCCGGGATATGTCTCCTTACTGTTAGAAAGACAAAAGCGTAGATTATAAACTTTTTGTTGATACGATTGTCATGCTATACTCGAAAAGCGTAGCAGTAAATAGTGACACTTAAAATCCTAAATAGTGTTCAGCAAAAGAAGATGCAAAGTTAAAGTTGCGTCCCTCTTTTACTTTTCCAAGTTCAAGATAAGAAGTTTGTAAAAGGAAAACAAGTCGATGTAGACAATGTTGCAATGTCATTGACAATAGACATGCCTTTTGAAACACCCCATGAAAGAGTAAAGATAAATCAAACAATAGCCATTACAATGTTTAAAGTTAAAACAAAACGCGGAGGACATTGCACTAGAAACGAATAATCACTTTCAAAGAATAAATGCTCTAATTCGTCACTGTAGAAGTGTAGAGTCACCTGACTACAATGGCGTCCAGATTTTCATCAACAATAGAAGGACCGTAAGGATCAGAAAGGGGTTCCACTTCTACAACGAGCTCCGGTTTGATGGACTGCAAAAAAAACAAAACATTGAGAAAAAAGATAGTACTAATTAACAAGTTAAAACGATAAAATAAAGTCGCATGTGAAAATATTAAATGAAAAGATGGATATCCTTAGCTAACTTCTATTCCTATATTCCATTTTTCTTCAACCCTCTCATTTTCTTCACGAAAATATATTCCATCACCATTTCAACCATTTAATACCGACAACCAAATAAGCCGGAAGCTTATTACTACTCATGTATCAAGATTCTAGAGATCATCAAATAATCACAGCAACTGTTTGTTATCAACATTTAAGTGATACTAAAAAGTATGCACCTTGATATAATCTTGAACGTTTTGCATCCTTTTCTCAAAAGGTTCTATCAATTCTGCATACTGCAAAGCATTTTAGTAATCAGTAAGTAATCCCTATATTACCCTTCCACAACAATTCATTACACTAAGGTAGTCAGATAACATTGCTAAAAAAAATCTTGAAATAGAACCTTTAATTTAGAAAATCAAGTACCAAAAAAATTGAAATTCAAAAGCATTTCTCAATAGATTTTCATGGCACTAACTAACACAGGGGAGTTTGGTGAAAACCAATATTACAAGAGAATGGAGCTCAAGTTTAACCCATTGTTACAAGAAACGCTAATTTTAATGTTTTGGAAATTTAGGAAACAAAATTTAATCGAATAGAGAATAGACACTAAATAGGTCCATGGTGTGGTCTAAATACATTGATCATAAGTAGGGAAAATAACCATAACACTATTCATAAAACAAAAGTCTGATATCACAAAAGTCAAACATAATATACCCATAATAGTATAAGAAAAAAAATATAAGACAAGTTTTACCATGTTGATGCAAATGAGAAATGAGACGCGTTAATTCAGTGCATCGGAATGCAATTCCGTACAAATTCGGTACGAATGGTTCGAAACACCTTATGGGGCATAGTTCCGCGCTTTAATGGTTCGACCAAACAACTCCACAAAGCCATTGGAAAGTCACCAAAGAAAGCAATAATTTTACTTCCTCAAAAATAACAGCTTTCAAATCACTTTACAATCAGTCACTCAGTAAAAGTTGCTACACACTCTAAGATCATGAGATAAAATATTGATACCAACACTGAAACATTCTGACATCTAACTGCTAAGTGATTCAACATTTCCCCCTTTGTGGCAACGTGGTCATATTCAGCAAATCACAATAAAACAGTGACAAGCTTTTGGCATGTGGCTGGACATGGTTATATGTTACAAGAGAGAGCTTGAAATATGGAAGCAAAGCCAATAGAACTTGAAGTATATTCAGACAAGAAATTACATTTGTTCACATGGAATAGCATGAGAAAAACGCCAACAAAGATCAAACAGCATACACATGTAAGAGATAGTGAGATACACATTTAATCTACAAAAGTTGGGAATTATTTACACTCATTTAAGCAAAGTAGTAGTATCGGGGGAGATTGAAGATTCAAAACTCAAAATAAAGAAAATGGGTGGGGGGAAGGTTCACCTGCTTTTTAGCTAACATAGGACCATCACAAACTCCAATCACAATTCGATCTCTAGCAAGATCAGCTGCAGCCTAGATATACATTTAAAAAAATTTCAGTAATTATCACTATATGCAAGTCCATGGAAGGAGAAAGAATTTCGATGTCTGAAAAATAATTAAATGAGTAAATTCATTTCAAACTCCCTTCCCCTGCATTAGTTCAAACTTCCACCTAATTACATTCTTAAGTATTGAAATAGATAATACCCTTACACCACAGAACATTGTCCCGTATTAGTTCATCAGAAAACAGAGTTAAAATAAGTTGGAAGAAGACATAATATTTTTGGGCAATTGCAAGACGAGGAACCAATAGGCTGCTGTGTGCCACTCCAATTAATAAAACATATTGCAGTACTACTAAAATAACAAATTATCGATGTTAAATTGTATCTTATCGTTGTCCGTTGGAAATGATCAAGTCCATGTCCATCACATATTTCTAATCAGTTAGATCCACAAGTCTATTGAATACAAAGAACTTACCAATAGCAATACCAATTATCCTTAAGAAAGTCCAAGTCCAAATAGTTAAAATGCCAGTAAACAAAGGCGTAATGCAGAACCTTTTCAAACAACTTTCAAACTGCTAAACACTAGAACATAGAAGTTTCAAGCAAAAAATGATATAGCAGTTGTAGTGTCGTAGTTATAGTCTAAGGATATAATTGTAATTTTTCTTCATATTGTTTGTTTTCTGTTAAGTTTGTTAGGGCTTTATGGTAATTAGTTAAAATTGGGTTTTTGGGGGGAAAAGTTGTTAGTGGCCTTATTGTTCTTTTGTTCTGTGTTCAGGCTCACTATATGAGCTTTGTAATTGGAATATTTTTGATCATTCAATTATAATAATACTCCTCTCTTCCTCTCCTTCTTCCTCTATATCTTCTCTATCTTTTTTTTTCTCTTTTCTTCTGTGTTAGAACCAGCTGCACATTTTGGCTGGGAGTCAACATTCATCAAGATCAGTCCAACAGACAAGATCAGCAAAGGCTGGTCAGTGTCAGTGGTACACAAACAAAGAGCTTTAAATCCTGATTCATATCACTCTTTCCAGCGCAAAATTCTTCCCTACTCACAAACTGACATTAAAACATACCAAAAAAACGACAGCGTATAAAACATATCTTGAGACTTAAATCATTCGCTAGGACATATCTAGGGGTGAAAGTTGTTCGGATTAAAACCGCAAACCGCACTAGTCCAAACCGAATAAAAATATAGTTTGGTGTTTTTTAAAATTTGGTTTGAAAATAAAAAACCAAATTAATAAGGTTTGGACTCGGTTCCAGATGTTATGGAACCGAAAACCGAAATGTGAACCGAAATATTCAAAAGTGTGCTAAGCCCAATAAAGAAAATGAATGAAAATGGGCCAAAAAAAGTTGAACCCTTATAACAGCCTCATATATAACACACAAAAACTCTAAATTTTCTACCCAATTCGTTTTCTCACTCATCCAGACTTGCTTCTAATTCCTCCTCTAGATTTTAAAGAGTTAGAGTGGCAATCATCCAAATCTTCATCTTCTCTACATCTTCATTCAAATCATCATCTAGACTTGCTTCTTCCTCCATCTTCTATACATCATCCAAATCTTCAACACTCATCATCTACTGAATATTTTCGCGAATTTGTGAAGCGTCGTGAATCTTGCATCTTGTTTCTTGGTTCTCTTGATGTTTTATATACTGATTTGTTCATAAATATGTTTGTTTTTTGTTTCAAGATGTGAATCTTTATAAATCTTGTAAGCTTTATGAATTTTGCATCATTTTGTTTTTTATTCTACTAATGTTTTGCCTACAGATTTGTTTGAGAATCCGCTCAGCTTATTTGAGAATTTGGAAATCTGATTTTTTCAGCAAGATGAGAAATTCAAATCATTGATATGTTACTGTACTATTTAATTGTTTACAAGAATGAACTTGTATTATCTGAGCAAATTTATTCAGGTATGTTGTGTATTTAATATTCAAAGTATATGTTATTTGATCAATATATATTCTGCCTAATGTGACATAAGATTTCAAAACAAAATTTCAGTCTTTGGCGGTTTAATTCAATCTTTCGGAATCAAACATGGTTCGGTGCGGTTTAGAGACCGAACAAATAAGGTTTGGTTTTGGACTGAAAAATTAAAACCAGAAATAATTACGGTACGATTTGGTTTAGTTAAAAATCCAAACCGTACCCCGAACTTTCACCCCTAGATATATCACTCATAAATGTCAATAAACCAACTCAACCAAAAGCTTAGAGTTGATGATTAAAGTCCATATGTTATATAATCTATCATAAAACAACTCATATAATAACCCAACTCATTATTTCTTTCCTGAAGAAAAATAATTACTAGTAAGTCTTAAAAATCACATTAAATGAATTGAAGAGCAAACTGTTTAACCATTATGTGTATCCAAATATGAGTACACTACCAAAATATAGCAAGACCCCACAAGCTGATCAAATGGCTAAACCAAGAAAAACTAATAACATTCCCCTTCATCGCAACATCTAAAAATAGCATTTTATCCAAACTGTACTCATACCCCACCAAAGCAGCAAAATTTTGAACATTAATTAAAAATCAAAATTAAATTACACACAGGCGTAATTTTACCACAAACAAGTTCAAATTTAACAACAAGACCAAAAAAAGAAAGAGAAGAAAAGGAAAAACCTTGAGGAAAAGTCGATGACCATCATGAAGGCGGTCGAAAGTGCCACCAAGAACAACCGACCCATAAGAATTAGGAGGAGAAATATTGGTCGGAATATCTTCATCAGGACCCATTTTATAACGAATACTAAATCGAAGAGGGGAAATGGTAAAAGTGGTATTCAGAGAAGAAGATCGTGGAGTAGTCCTAGAGGGAATCAAAGAGGAAGATCTTGACAAAAATGGTGGAATTGAAGGTAGAAACAAGAGAAGAGGTGGAGTTTTAGAACAACGGACCGCCGTAGCGGCTGACGGTAGTCCGATTTCGCCGGAACTATCGGGAACTAACCACGGGTCCGGGTATTGTTCCCTATCCACTCCGTCCTGCGTTCTTTTGCCCCTTGGGCATCTCCTTTCGTAATTGTATTTGTTATTTTTTGGATTTCGCTATTCTAAGAGAATCAACTTCAATTTTTATTGAGATAAAAAAAAAAGAAATTTCATGTGGTACCGTGATGTTTGAATTTTTCCTGTGATAACTGAAATTTTTTAGAAATTCATACTGTATCTTTGAGGTTTACCAAATTATTTTACCGTGATTTTTTTGCACTTAAAACGTTAACAAACGTTAATTTCAAAACTTTGAAGCTGTTGTACGCCTATTTATGCGACCATTTTAAATTCTATCAATTTCAACTTTTTCCTCCAAAATATAAGCCCTAATTCACCATTTCAAGTACTATATTTAAATTTGGAGAAAAATATGATTTTGATGAAAGATTGTAAAGTTAGGGTTTATGTTTTGGGAGAAAAGATTGAAACTGATGGAATTTAAAATGGTGAGTCGGATAAATAGGCATACAACAACCTTAAAGCTTCGAAATTAACGTTTGCTAACGTTTTATGCGCAAAAAGGTCACGGTGGCACAATTTGGTAAACTTCAGGATTACTGCGTGGATTTTTTAAAATTTTTGATTATCACGTGGAAAACCCAAAACCTCATGGTTACCACAAGGAATTTCCAAAAAAAAAAATAAATAAAAAGGTTTTCTTTTTTCTTCACTTAAAAAAAATTCAATTTTTCTTTGTTAAAAATTAATGAGCATATAGGAAGAAAAGTAGTAGCATGAATATCGTTTGTACCGTTTATACTCTTGAATTTTCGTGATTGAAATATTTATAGCCTTAATCTAGCTCGTTGAACTTTAAAACCTTTGTCAATAAAAATCCAATGGGTAACAAAAAGTGAGTGAAGGAAAAAAGAGTAGAGCGGGAATTTCTCCCCTTGATTTTAACATATGTCCTCGACAACATCACATTCCATTCTGCGCACCAATTGTTTGAATGTCCTTGATGGGAGTGACCGTGAATAAGTCAACTGGATTTGTACAGGATTGAATTCTTTGAATTTTTATCTTTCTATCCTTCTGTAGATCATGTGTGAAGAATAACTTTATTGACAAGTTTTTTATCCTATCACCCTTGATGTATCCTTCACTAACTAGTTCAATGCAGGTTGTATTATCTTCATAGTTTGTAGTTGGTGTCTTTGTTATAATATTTAACCCACATTCTTGTTGGAGTTTTCCAATGAGGTAACTATATGATTTTCCAAAGCAAAAGAACTCCTGGCCAATTAGAAACAAAAAGAAATAGACACATTGTCCCGATAAAGGGGATCCAAGGGCGATACTCTTATCCAATTTGAGTCTCTATTGTTGATTTTCAAGGGTACTTGTATATATTGTAAATACATATCCATTTTGTGACTTGACCTCTTGGAGGACGGATAGGTATCCTGTGTGATACCCCGGGTTGAGGTTTAAAAATGATTGATGGACTACTCATGTCAACACGATGCATTTTCTTTTGACCTCCACAGTTAAGTGTACTTAGAGAGGGAGCAATAATATTAGGATGATTGACCTCCTGGGAGTTTTCTTGTTTGCGCACGAGTGAGACCAATGTGTGTTGAAAGGATTTATGTTGGTTTGTGGGGCCAGTCTACAGTCTCCATGTGTAGTCACCAGCAGTTTAATGAGACCAGGTTGTTACATCCTACATCAACATATCCAACAAGTATGACATCATTTCTTAACTAGTAGAATAACTCAAGATTTGTAGTTCCTTTAGGTGTCGAAATAGATATTTTATCCCATTCCAATATCTTCTCTTCGGTGCATTTCTATACCTAGCCAACAACTTTGCAGAAAATGTTATGTCAAGTCTTGTATTATTTACCAAGTACATCAAAGCACAAATGTCACTCAAATATAGCATTTAGGGCCTAAAATTTCTTCATTTTCTTTTCGTGGATGAAATGAGTACTTTTTTTCATGTTTTGTGATCAAACTACTAATACTAGAGAACTCAGTGGAGTAGCATATCTGAGAGTAATTAGAGTGAGAATATTAAAAGTCACTCATACATAATACATATTAATTTCGAAGCTCTAATTGCTCTTCTCTAAATTTCTCATAAGAAACGAAACCAGGTAACATTGAGTTTGGCTTTCTTTGTTTTTTTATTCAATATAATAGATCCTATTTTAAAGGTTTACATCATTTTTTTTTGCTTTATCATGTCAAATATATGATTGCAAGAGTCAAAGGTCATAAATGGAATTTAGTGGATTAATTATAACGACAAAGACAAAATATGATAACTAGGTTACAATGATTGCACTTCTTTTATTTATTATAGTGACTATAACTCATAAATATACATATTAAATTTTACATCTATAATTTATAAATATATGACTGTAATTTATATAAATAATTTTTTTAATCTTGTCATCATAGACATAATAAAACTAGTCTTCAGCAATTGAGGAACTGTGTAATAATCGACAAATTACTCCCAACTTCATCACTTTAATTTTCAATGAGAAATCATACTTTGACTTAAATTTGCGTATGTCACGTGTTGTAATTAGCACTATATTTTTACTGATTTTTAAAAAATTATTTATTTAACATTTAATCGATAAATTACACATATAATCATAATTAATACTAGTAGTACATAAAAAAAACACTTTTTAAAGATCACATACATGATATCCTTAAAGATTAAAAAGGCTAGGTGAAAATTAATTTTAGAATCTTATTTAAAAGAATAATATTTATTCAAATTAAAATTAAGAAGATGTTACTCTTAAAAAAAAAAAAACTCTTTAGTTAAAAAATAATATTTATTCAAATTAAAATTAAGAAGATGTTACTCTTAAAAAAAAAAAAAAAAAAAAAACTCTTTAGTTAACCTTTGAACAAACTTTCCTTATTTGACCAGCAGTACCCGTATGAACACCAATTCTACCCATATTAACCATGGATACCCCAAAGTCTTTAAAGAAGCTTGCTGGATTGCCACCCTTGTGAGTTTGAACGTAAATATTAGTTTCACCATCGTCAAGTAAAGCAGCATCTGACTGAAATAATCCCCTATTTTTAGACACAAGATCATAGTAGTGCGCATCAAAAATATTGGAGCTTCCAAGATCCATATCCACTAAATTATTTGGCCCGTTTTTCATACACTTCATCCTTAATTCAACGACATAATTTGGATCCATGGTGGGATCAAAAGAGTTGTTATCACCTTGTCCTGAGAAGTTGTATAAGCGGTTTATGAATGAAGAACATTGAGCGATGCCTATTGTATGTGCCCCTACAATGTAAACCAAAAAGCATGTTGTATAATCTAGAGGGGAATTGTTAATATTATTTAATAATATTAGATTATGTTCCCTCCTATTCATCTTAAGTGTCTCATTTAATTTAATCACTCTATTCAATGCTGTTTCAATAATGAAATGTGGAAGTGCAAGATATTTGAAATTCTAGAAGTGGAAGCGTTGTCTGAGGTAGTGATCCGCTGAAATGGAAGGGACCTGAATTCCTGCAACACAACACGTTAGCCTTGTCCGGGGTGATCTCCCGGATAACCCCTCCGACGCTCAAGTTAGAACGGAAATCAGGGATTATTGAATAAATAATGAGATGGAGAATGCGGGAAGGCCTATATAAGGATGGAAACTGTGGGTATTGTTAGAAAGTTAGTAAAGAGGGTTGCAAGAATTAGACAAAGGCTTCTTATCAGATGATCCTTAATTCCCTCACTGTTGGTTGTCTCTATTTATAATGGTGGATAGGAAGTTACTTCTGAGAGGAGGTTGATTATCATAGATAATGGTGGGCGGTTATCAGCATTAAAGAAGGAGAGTCATGATGGTGAAGAGCAAAGGTCAGTTATAAAAGGGAAGTTAGGTCAATTGGAAGTTACTTACCAGAGGGAAGTTAGGGTATTTGGAGGTTATCAACTCAGGGCCCAATCAAGGAGGTTGGGGAATTCAGAAAAAACCCCTTGATTGAAAGTCAAGGTCAATCCGAGAGGTCAAGGGGTATTAAGGTAGTATGACATTAATAATTTAAATAAATAAATTAATTAAACAAGTGTTACCATGACATTTAGCCCCACGCATGAAGGATGATGTGAGGAGGGAGCCCCAACGACCCGAAACATCTTTCTTTATGCGGAAATAATGCTCATTTATCAAAACCGAATTTATGGAGGGATTGGAATGCTCAAGGAGATGAATATACGCCACATTTTGGCAGACCTTCTGGCGGATTATGAAAATTGGGCTCGTAAGCTTCGAATCGACTGCTCACATGTCGAATTCCGAGTTGTAACGAAAAAGTTACTGACATCTTCAAAATGATCATGAGACACACAAAGTCCAAGAGGAAAGCAAACAAGCGAGTCGAGCCGCGGCTTGTAGCGTGCCGCGAGGTAGCCACTGCCGTCTATACCATCTAGCAGCAAAAATGTAGTTGTGGAGGTTTGATCCTGCGACTTTTGGAATAGCATGCAGCACTTGGAACCAACTGAGACAGCTATCTATTTGTGTAGTTTGTCGCGCGGATTTTTTATAATTTGATGCTTCCAGCCCAGTTTGTGCTACTTTAATGCTGCGGCTATTCCATGACTTAGAATTTTTTTGGAATTTGCTTACCAAAGGGGGGGTCCGACTTGTCTATCTTGCGGACAATATGACAGTTTCCTCCCTTCCGTTTCGGATTATATTATATTTGAGGCCGCGGAAATTCTAAGACTTAGAATATTTTTGGGCGAAATTGCCACCAAGGAGGGTCCGTCTTGTCGACCCCACGGACAAGATACCAACTTTATTGTTAAATCTTCTTTCTCGCTATTATATGCCGTGGAGTCTTAGGAGGATAATATGCCGCGGTATAAATATGTCTCAAAGCCAGAGTAATAAATCACGTGAGCAACTGACGATGCGGCTTGGACTTTCTCTCAGAATATTTTCGCGTCTTTGATTTAATCATGACGCGAACTGATAGTCCGTGTCTTCAACTACGCATTCAATATGAAAATCCTTCCATACTTAGAATATTTTCAAAATGATTGGAAGCACCTGGGGGTCCGACTTATCGATATCACGGATTGATAAGAATACTTGGAATAATTTCTCGTCTCAACGAGCCTCTCATATCCTCTACGCCGCGGAATAAATGTAAGGGTCTGCATCTTCAACCAGACGGGCAATGCGGAAGTCCTTCTATACTTTGAAAAATTAGAAGTTGTTCATATGACACTTTCTAAGGAGTATGACGTGGCCTTGTTGTATTCCGCGGCCATCTTGGGATGACTCGGAAAAAGGATCCACCAGATTTATAAGTCGGACGGTAGAATGGGCAATCTCTATACTTAGAATTTTTTCATATTTCTCTTGGGGTGTAGTTTAGGGTCCGACTTATCGACTCTACGGCGTCGGTAGGAAATTTGGTAACTTAGAGAAATTATCAATATTTTCGCACACTTTGGGTCTCCGACTTATCGACTCCCCGGATACGTTCAAGTGTTGAAATACTTAGCCAAATTTTCCATATCTCCCCTGTAATTGGGGGTCCGACTTGTCGACTTCACGGATGTTGCAAAGTACATAGAAAAATTATCCATATTTACCCTCTCATTGGGGGTCCGACTTATCGACCCTACGGTTCTTCGAGAGCTGGGTGACTGGATACTTAAAAAAATTATTCCTAACCCCCCTCACATTGAGGGTCCGATTTATCGACTTCCCGGTTTTGGTGTTGGATTCCACTTCTCGTTTTAAGGGTGTTTAGGTGTGAAGTTAAGCATTTATTACTACAATAAATAGGGATTTTGGAACTGTTCCCTCTCACCTAACCTTTATTAATATTTTCTTAATTTCTTAAGTTATTAGTGAGAGAAAGTAGAGAGATAAGCTCTGACAATCATCAACCACCCTTCAAACTTTTGACAAAATTTTCGAAGATCTTCAAGGCTTCTGACAGAACTTCATCAAGTTTCTGACAAATCTTCAAATTACTTCAATAAGGTATTCAAATTTTCCTTCAAATTGTTGAATTTCTTCAAACTGTTCTTGAATGTTAGCTTAAGACTTTGAATTTGTTTATGAATTTAGTCTTTATTCTTCACAAGTTTCGTCTACTACTTTATGACTATCGTTAATATGGATGTCGCGGCTACTCATGAGACAATAGCTAACTTGGACATTAACTCTGTTAACCCGACGAAAATTCCTTTGGTAGTATGTAGACGTTTTAATAAGGAGGGGTTGCTAATAAATGATTCGGATGATAGCGGTTTAGTAAGAATCACCCCTCATTACGAATCAATAAAGATCGGGGACGAGTCGTCTGTATCCCCCATATACACACCGGAGATAATGAAATCGGGTCCTTGGGAAGTGAGCATCGCTTTCTTCCCAAATTACTTGCCGTGAATAAATCCTGACCTGGAAGGGTTATTGTATGTAGATATGGAAAAGATCGAGGGAGCAGCCGAGTCTTCTGGAATTACTTGCCTCCTCCATTTTTTATTCCGGGTGGCGGGCCCCTCAATTACTTTATTGATCTTCAAACTAAGAGGGACTTGGACAAACAACGGGATGCCATCTCTCTGAAATGGGGTTTGAAGGATGATTTGAACATCATTACTCCGGGGAACTACGATACTGTTAGGTTTCCCCCTCCTCATTGTATAGCTGTATATTTCCCTTCCTTCGAGTTAGGGCTTAGGTTTCCTCTTCATCCCTTTTTTAGGGAAGTGTTAGATTTTTTGAACGTTTCTGTGCCCGAGTTATACCCTAACGCATGGGGCTGTATGGTGGCGTTTTTTATTTTGTGTAAAGTTTTGGCCATGCCTCCGACACTAACAGCTTTTAGATATATTTTTAGAGCCCGATTATGTAACTCCCAATTGCATGGTTGCGGGTGGATAACCATAACACACCGTTGTGGGCTGAAGATAGTCCACGACCTCCCTGATAACTTGAAGGGGTATATGACGAAGTTCGCCTATTTGCACAGTTCTGGGGGGTGGAACATCAAGACTTCTTTTGACATTAAGCCCAATCTTTCCGGTTTTAATAATGGAATCCCGCAGTGTTCATTTACTGATGCGGTGATTATAGAATATGCGAAGATGGACGTGCAGTTGGGGAGGAAACCCATGAACGTCCAGCTCAATTGGATACCGGGTCGTTCTGAGCTGGAGAATGAGAACCTCCTCTCAGCGTTCGGCATTAGCTTGGCTATCGATCGGAGTAAGGGTAGTTGGCTCTTTCCTTTACCCTTGCATTTTACTTGTTTCTAACTTTTGATTTTTAAGGGATCGCCAAGGAGAATTTGAAGGCAAAGAATCCAGACCTGATGAAGAAGTTCAGCGTGCTGCGATTTGCTCAAGGGGCCATCCAAAGGGCCACGGAGAAGCCTTTACCTCTTCCCCCCAAGGTATACTTTTATATTTTTTGTAAGCGAGCCATGAGGAGTTCTGACTTTTTCTCTTTGTAGGATTCGGCTACGGTCGAGAAGGGGCTGGTCGAGGTGCCCAGCGAAGAGGAGGCTCTCCGGCTTCTCGAGGAGAGGAAGAGGGTTCATATTCCTGATGAATCTAAGAGGGTGATCCCTCGTAAGACGAAGGAAGTAAGGAAAAAGGAAGGGAAGGAGAGGAAGAGGAAAAGAGACTCTTCTTCCCACGCGAAGAGTGCAACGAAGAAGGCCTCCGTGGACACCATTCGGACTGCCGTGCCTCTTCAGATGAGGTCGGCAGAAGGGGAGGTGTCCACTCCTGTGGGGGGTGCAGTTCCCTTCTCTAGCAAGGGCAAGGAGAAGGTGGGAGAGTCAGCTGCGGCTCCGGAGTCGCGTGTTGAGGAGGTGTATCGTCGCCGGGAGGTCTTACCCTTCCTGCATGATACCCTCTTCAGCAAACTTGGTCATAAAGGTATGATCACCCGTTTCAACAGGGCGTCATCCCATCTGATCAACAGGAAGGATGTCAATCATCTGGAGTCCTTGCCTCCCAGTGACAGGGTTCGCCAACTCCAGGCTTCCGCGGCTGAGGTACCATATTCTCTTTTGTTGCTTTGTTTAACGTGAGAACCGTCAGACCATTTTTGACTTGATTTTTTGACAGACTTTCTTGAGGCTATCTTTCGAGCTGAATCTTAGCCGTCAGAGTGCCGCGGATAGAGAGACCCTGGCGGCCCTAACGTCTCGTTGTGACGAACAAGAAGAGGAGCTCAAGAGGCTTAGGGATGATCTTGGCGAGCTGCCGTGCTTAAAGGAAAAACTGGCTAAGTGCGTCGAAATAAAGGAGCGCTTAGTCAGAACAGAACAATGGCGGGAGAAGGCCAAGAAGCAGCTGGAGGGGGCCATAGGAAGCTTGGATGCGGCATCAAATTTGTCAAAACCAGTCTCTAATGAAGCGGGTGTCCGATGATCTGACTAAGTTCAAGGCCTTGCTATCCGCGGCTAAGGTGTACAAGCTTCGTTCGGAGAGACGGGCCCGGATAGCTAGGGATTGGCTAACCTCGGATGAGCCGGAGGCGTCAAGTTTTTTGGGGGATCTGACGGCTGAGATGATGGGCGCCAGCTCTAGGATCAGTGATGAAAAGTACTGTCTGGCAGCCGTGAAGTTAGGTATCAACTTCGATTCTCTCCAACAGATGGCTAACCAAAAGGGGGACGAAGCCTTGACCAACCTAACTTCGATTTTGGAACGGGAGTCAACGGTGCTGGTCGATCTAAGCTGGGATGTGGAGGAGGAGAGGGTTTGGCTGGACAAAGTTAATGGGGAGGTTGAGAAGGAGGCGTTATGCCTCGACCTAGATCAGTTAACTCTCTCTCCTCCTTCGGCCTCGGATGTCCCCCGAGAACTTGGCGCTCTCTAAACTGGAGAGTTTGTGCTTAGATTTGTCTAATCTGTTAATTGATGAGGGAAAGAACCTCTAGGGCTTATCCAAGGATTTATCTGAGATCGAGGTGGAGCCGTTTAACGTTGAAGAATTTATAAGCTTCACCCCGAGTCTCGACGAGGGAATGGCCGGGTCTCCGCAGCCGCCGCCTCAAGATCTAGAAGGAGATGTCGACGCCTTCCTGAATGATGTTTGATTTGTTCAAAGTTGTAACTTAAACTTATGTCGTCATTCATTAGATATTGTAATTTGACTGATTTGTTATTTATGCCGGATAATTTCAAGATACTTTTGCTGTGAATGTATTTGTTGTATTTTGATCAATGATTCTTTCCGGTTCCAACTCACAGGCCGCGATTTCTTTTGATGGAGAGTGATACACTGGAAATTTACTTAGACCGAATTTGATCTTTGGATTCTTAAGGGGTCATTGATTTTTGTAGGATTTATGGGAGGCATTGATTTTTACTTGGATTAATTGATTTTGGGACCTTTTTCTAGGGGTCCGACTTATCGATGTCGCTGATTCAAGATGACAGAATAAATTTGATCATAGGACCCCTCTTGACGGGTCCGACTTGTGGATATTACTGATTTTTTCGACTTATGAAAATTACTGATTTTAATGAGATTTGCAATGAGTTCGGTCGACGTCGAGTATGTCCAACACGTCTGAAAATTAGATTAATGAGAAAGTAGAACATAACTGAATACTTGTAAATATTGAAGCTGGATGGTCTGAAAATGAAACTTCTGCTATATTGATATTTGAAGATGATAACACTGAGAAAATGCAAATGATAATGCGACTATGCCGCGGAATGAAACTTCTGCTATATTGATATTTGAAGATGATAACACTGAAAAAATGCAAATGATAACGCGACTATGTCGCAGAATGAAACTAATGATTATTGACTGGCCTCTTGCGAATCTTATTAAATGAAGTATTTCTTCAAGTGATCTCCATTCCATGGACGGGGTAATTTCTTTCCCCTCATGTCTTCTAATTCGAATGTCCCCGGTTTGATGGTGCGGATAACTTTGAACAGCCCATCCCAGTTGGCTTCTAGTTTTCCCTTCTCTACTATCTTTCCGGTAGCTTCGATTTTGCGGAGGACGAGGTCACCGACTTGAATACGTCTGGTTTTGACACGACGGTTGAAGCTGCGAATCATCTTTTGTTTTTGGGCTATCGATCGTAACAGTGCGTTTCCTCTTGTTCTGGTAGTAGATCCAGGTTTGTTCTTTTTTCTTGTTCGTTCTCGCTGTGCGAGTAGTAGGTGACTCTAATGGAGGCTATACCGATTTCTACAGGAAGCACGGCTTCAGACCCGTATACCAAGGAAAATGGAGTATGTCCCGTTGCCTCTTTGACGGTTGTTTGGCTTGCCCATAGAATGTCGGGTAGTTCTTCATCCCAAGTACCTTTTGCCCCTTCTATTTTCTTTTTGATGCCGTTCAAAATTTCTTTGTTTGCTGACTCGACTTGGCCATTAGTTTGAGGTCGGGATACTGAACTGAATCGGATTTGGATGTTGAACCTGTCGCAGTACTCTATTGTGTTCTTACTGACGAATTGCCTTCCATTGTCAGTGATGATTACGCGAGGGATGCCGTATCTCGTGATGATATGTCGCCATATGAACTGACAGACTTGCTTGTCTGTGATTGAGCTGAGGGTCTCGGCTTCCACATACTTGGTAAAGTAATCGATAGCCAAGATGATGAACTTTCGTTGTCCCTTGGCAGGTGGGAAGGGGCCAAGGAGATCTATACCCCATTTATCGAAGGGTAGGACGGCTTGAATGGCGGACAAATAGTTAGATGGCTTCCTTCCTATCTTCGAATGATATTGACATTGGGGACAACGTTTGATCAATACTTCGGCATCGCTCCTGAGGGAGGGCCAGTAATATCCACTTCTAAGGACTTTGATGATTACGGTTCGTACTCCCTGGTGTATTCCACAACCGCCTTCGTGTATTTCCCGAAGGATGTAATTTCCTTCTTCGGGGGAAACACACTTGAGAAGGGGGTGTGATTTTTTGTAGAGCGTTCCTTTGTGGAGTTCGAACCATCCGGCCCTCTTTTGGAGTGTTTTTTCTTGACCCTCATCCTGGGGAAGTGTCTGATTCTGCAAGTATTTAATGTATGGTTCCATCCACGTCTCTGATCTGTCGATCGTATCGACCATGAAGTTAATGCTGGGATTAGGAAGTACCTCCCAGATGATATCACAAGCCGCGGATGTTTCAGCTGAGCTGACAAGTTTCGCCAGGAAGTCGGCTTGTGTATTTTGGGACCTTGGGATGTGAACCAATGTGAATTTGTCGAATTTCTTGACAAATTCTTTTACTTGCTGTAAATACATCTTCATGCTGTCGTCTTTGGCTTCAAATTCACCGTTTACTTGCCCGACAATTGGTTGGGAGTCAGAGAAAGTGGACAGTGTCTTAGCCCCCGCTTTGTAACATATTTTAAGCCCCAAGAGTAGTGCTTCATATTCTGCCTCATTATTAGATGCCGTAAACTCGAATCTGACTGCCCTTTCCATACGAACCCC
The DNA here is from genome assembly GCF_026212465.1 of Amaranthus tricolor. Taxonomy (NCBI): domain Eukaryota; kingdom Viridiplantae; phylum Streptophyta; class Magnoliopsida; order Caryophyllales; family Amaranthaceae; genus Amaranthus; species Amaranthus tricolor. The sequence goes on from NC_080049.1 coordinate 24,093,454, forward strand.
GGCGGAAGATACAATTAGAAGTCCTGCTCCACTTGTTGATTGCGTGGAGGATCCATCTACATACAACTTCCATTCTTGATTGGCTTCGGGATTAGGAGGGATGGTGCTTTCAGCGATGAAGTCAGCCAGAGCTTGGGCTTTGATCGCTGTTCGTGGCTCGTATTTAATGCCGAAATCTACTAGTTGATTAGCCCAGTCAGTGACGCAGCTTGATTTGTTTTTCCCTTCTAGGATCTTTTTCAAGGGTTGGCTGGTTCTGACTACGATCTGGTGGGATTGGAAGTATGGTTTCAATTTTCTGCTTGCCATCACGACTGCGAATAAGACCTTCTCCATTTCGCTGTAATTTTCTTCCGAGCCTCGAAAGGCATGACTTACGTAGTATACGGGAAATTACTTCTTTTCTCTTTCAGCGACTAATACTCCTGACAGGGAGTATTCGGAGACCGAGACATATAAGACTAGCTTTTCCCCGTTGATGGGTGAAACTAGTTTTGGCAAAGAGGATAGGTGCTCTTTTAACTGCCTGAAGGATTCTTTAGCTTCTCTCGTCCATTCAAACTTGCTCCGTTTGAGGGTTTTGAAGAAAGGCGAACATTTGTCCACGGACTTGGATAGAAATCTCCCTAAGGCGGCCACTCATCCTGTTAGCTTTTGGACTTCTTTCACGGATGTTGGGGACTTCATGTCTTGAATAGCCCGAATCTTGTCTGGGTTTGCTTCGATACCTCTCTCGTCTACCAGAAAGCCAAGACATTTCCCTCCAGTGACCCCAAACACGCACTTGTATGGATTAAGTCGCATTTGGTGTCTTCGGAGGGTTGTAAATGTTTCGCGGAGGTCCGCGGCATGTTCAGATGCCTGCTTACTTTTTGCGATCATATCGTCCACGTATACCTCCAGGTTTCGGCCTATCTGAGACTGGAAGACCTTGTTGACCATTCTTTGATAAGTGGCTCCGGCATTTTTTAACCCGAAGGGCATGACTTTGTAGCAGTACACGCCGGCATTTGTAATGAATGCTGTGTTCGGCTGATCTTCGATGGCTAAGGGGATTTGATGGTAACCCGCGTTAGCATCCATGAAGCTTTACAGGGCGTGGCCTGCCGTTGAATCCACCAATCAATCTATCTTGGGGAGAGAGTAATCGTCTTTCGGACATGCCTTGTTTAGATTTGTAAAATCAACGCACATCCTCCACTTCCCATTTGATTTCTTAACGAGAACGACGTTGGAGAGCCAATCGGAGTATTTGCACTCCCGGATGAATCCTGCTTTCAGCAACTTTTCAACTTCTATTTTGGCAGCCTCTATTCTTTCTTTCCTTTGATGTCTTAGCTTCTGTTTCACGGGTTTCTAGCCTGGTTTTATGTCAAGTTTGTGGCACATGACACTTGTTGGTATGCCAGGCATTTCTTCCGTGGAAAAAGCGAAGATGTCGCGGAACTCGGCGATGGTGGCCATGATATCCCGCTTGACCGCATCTGGGAGATCTCTCCTTATTTTGATGTGTTTTCCTTCGAACATGTCTACCTCCTCGTATCGTTCTACTGGGTGAGGACTTTCGTGCGTGTTAGGGTTCTCCAGATACACGCTCATGACGGTTGGAGAGTTTTCTTCTCTGTGTCTTTTGGAGGGGATGACGGAAGTACTTCGCTTCAAGGTATTGACGAGGCATTGACGAGCTGTTACCTGATCTCCCTTGAGGATGCCGACTTGTCCATCGTCCTGCTCACTTTGATCTTGTTGATGAGTAGGAGTCCCATGATGGCGTTGTAAGGGAACGTCAGATCCACCACCGTGAATCGCACGGGCATTTATCTGCTTCCGCTTCTTTCCCCTACCTGCACGGGGAGTATGATCGTTCCCAGTGGAATGACTTGATTTTCTCCAAACCCGATCAAAGGTTTATCCAGAGGTTGCAAGTGTTTCTCTTCGAACTTTATCTTTCTCAGGCATTCCATAGTTATAAGATCAGTCGTGCTTCCAGTACCTACCAACACTCTCTTGACCTTCATTTGCCCAATTTTGAGGGTGACTACTAGAGGGTCTGTGTGTGGTTGCTGTAGTGGTTGAGAGGTAGTAGCAGAGTATGGACGGTATCTCTCGCGGCGCGGATGGTAGGATATTCTTCAGTTTAACCTCCAAAAATCATATTGATAGTTCCTTGTGTGTTGGAACTTTCGCGCCTGCCCTCGTCCCTCTTGGGGGATCTGCGTCTTTGATTCCAAGGCCTCTTTTCCGCTTCTCCTCTTGCATCATAGTCCTTCCGGTTGATGAACCTCGATAGCTTCCCCTCGTCAGCCAACTGATGCAGGATATGTTTGAGTTCGCGACATTGGGCCAAGGTGTGGCCATGTTCTTTGTGGTAGTCGCACCACAAATTGTAGTTGCGACGATCAGAGGGGGTGGTAGTAGAAGGCGGAGGCGGAGTTGGCAACTCCTCCCGAACGGCGAGGAATGTCTTTTCTGTTGCGACTGAACATCGGGTCGTTACCTCCATCTAGCAAATTCTGCGTCCTGAACTCCCATTCGGCGACATATACATGTTTGGATCGTGGAGGTCCCATGTCTGAGGGAGGTTCTGGACGACGCGGCATGTTATTTCTATCTCTTCTCGATGTATTCCTTGAGGATTGATGTGAGGATATGGGATCTTTCTTCTCTGATTTTTGTTTTTTGGGGTCGTGTGCCTGACATATCTCGGAGCCCGTGACGTAGCTTTGACATTGCTTCATGGTCTCCGCGTATGTCTTCACTTGACTCTCGACCAACTGGAAGTTCAGCCTTTGAGCCTTCATTCCATTGATCAGGGCGTTTAATGCGAACGATTCTTCCAAGTCAGTTACTTCCAGCACTGCTTCGTGGAACTTCTTCAAATATGACGATATGGACTCCCCTTCCAATTGTGTTATGCTAAGCAAGTGGAAGTTTTATTTCTCCTGCCTTCTGGATGCTACAAAGTGACCCAGGAATTTGCCTTCTAATTGGGCAAAATTGTGGATACTTCCTCCTGGAAGGGAGGTGTACCACGTCAAGGCTACTCCTGTGAGAGTAGTTGGGAAGAATTTGCACCACAATGCTGGGTTGGTGGTGTATAGCAGCATCAAGTTCTTGTAAGCCATCAAGTGTTCCTCTGGACAGGACGTTCCATCGAAGGCCGTCATATTCGGGATCTTTATCTTCGCCGGGTTGGGAGTATTCAGTATTCCCGGAGCCAGTGGAGAGTTTATAGGCAAGGAGTCTTCAGGGAGATTATCTTTGCCGACCTCATTCCGCGGCATAGTGATGGGGCTGGTGGGATGACTAGATCCCGTGAGCTGCGCTTTCTTCCTTTCTTCCCTTCTTCTGTCCACCAGGGATTAAACGCTTTCGGATGCCCTCTGCTTCTTGCTTTCTAGATAGGTACGGGAGTCTCGAGAGGCGGTTTTGAATTCTCCCTCTCGGGAGTCATTTCTGTTGAGACTTGTATGGGTCCTTGATCTCTCCCATCTTTTCTTATTTCTTCTGCTGGAACGTGACATTCCCGAGTTCCCCTCCCTAGATCCATGGGATTTCGATATTTCATCATGGGGTTCGATTCGCTCTTGCAGATTCTTTATCTGGTCCGCCATATCTTCCAATACCCGTTATTGAGCAGGGTTATTATTTATGACGGCGTAGAATTGTTCGGAGAAGGCGGCAGTGAGGTTTCGTGCTAGCACGTCCAGATCATGGCGAGTCACGGCTTGATTGTTAGCGTGGTCTGCTGAAGTGTCTGTATCTGTGCTGTGCACGGTAGCGGTTTGAGTTGGATTTTTCTTGGGAGCCATGACTTTTTATTCAACTCCCCACAGACGGCGCCAAACTGTTTCGATAATGAAATGTGGAAGTGCAAGACACTTGAAATTCTGGAAGTGGAAGCGTTGTCTAGGGTAGTGATCCGCTGAAATGGAAGGGACTTGAATTCCTGCAACACAACACGTTAGCCTTGTCCGGGGGGTGATCTCCCGGAAAATCCCTCCGACGCTCAAGTTAGAATGAAAATCAGGGATTATTGAATAAATGATGAGATGGAGAATGCGGGAAGGCCTATATAAGGATGGAAACTGTGGGTATTGTTAGAAAGTTAGTAAAGAGGGTTGCAAGAATTAGACAAAGGCTTCTTATCAGATGATCCTTAATTCCCTCATTGCTGGTTGTCTCTATTTATAATGGTGGAAAGGAAGTTACTTCTGAGAGGAGGTTGATTATCATAGATAATGGTGGGCGGTTATCAGCACTAAAGAAGGAGAGTCATGATGGTGAAGAGCAAGGGTCAGTTATAAAAGGGAAGTTAGGTCAGTTGGAAGTTACTTACCAGAGAGAAGTTAGGGTATTTGGAGGATATTAACTCAGGGCCCAATCAAGGAGGTTGGGGAATTCAGAAAAAACCCTTTGACTGAAAGTCAAGGTCAATCTGAGAGGTCAAGGGGTATTAAGGTAGTATGACATTAATAATTTAAATAAATAAATAAATTAAACAAGTGTCACCATGACAAATGCACTTATTTAATTCTTAATAATTCTAATTATGCATAATTAAAAATTATAAAAAATTAATATTAATAAACTTTATATTAAAACGAATCAAATAAAATCCCATATAACAATGTTTTAACTTATAAATTAATAATAAAATACACTTTAAGAGTGATAGATGAATAGTGTCCCAAAAGTAAATGAGACACTTAAGGTGAATAGGAGGGAGTATAATATGTTAGGGCCTTAATCATATCAAACAACCAACTCAATCTTAGAATATTATTATATACTCTAATGAATATAATTTACAAATGTAAAACTCATTATTATTAAAAACATATAAATATTTTACAATATGTAAACCAATCATTAATTTAAAGCACATACAAAACGTCACTCTAACGTAGCTTTAGTTTTTTTTTTTTTTTTTTTTTTTTTTTTTTTTTTTTTTTTTTTTATCAATTTTACACTCTTTCAAACCTACATTGACAACTTAGGTTTGTTTCCTTCCTTTTCTCCCTTATCTTTGGGTGTTGTATGTTTTTTTAAATTAAATTTTGTCCCCATAAAAAACAATAAAAATAATGATAATATGATGATGATGATTACAATAATAATAATAATAATAATAATAATAATAATAATAATAATAATAATACATCAACAAGAATACTTCATCATCCTAAATGTTATTGTTTAAGTGGTTTCCACTTATGGTAGGATATAGATTGGGTGAGATGTATACAACCTTATACCCTTGTTAGTGATAAGACTAAAAAAGAGATTGTATCCAATTGACCCTTGATAACAAACATTATGTGAATTTCATATAAATTTAAAGTTCACATGATTTAATGTGTAATTATAATTTAGTCTATTATAATTCGAAACCAAAGTACTATATACCTCGTATACTATTCATATGCAATGTTAGAATTTTTACTGAACCCAATACAATACTTAAATTATTGATATCTACGTATATTTATAAATGATAAAAAAAATTGATATTTAAAAACTACTACATTTTAAAAAGATTATGACAATATTTCACTTGATTATATAGATTCTTACAAATTAGTGATAAAACTTAAAACAAAGTTAACATATAAGCTGTGTAAGAGTACAAGTGTTGCATTTAACTAATAAGAGAGGACAAAGTAATAATGATAGTAATAATAATGAAATTTAATAATAATAATAATAATAATAATAATAATAATAATAATATTTTTTATGTGCAAAAAAATAGTGATAGTTTTTTGAGATCAATTTATGAAGTACATTGAATAGTTACCTGATAGGACAACAAGATCCTTATGACTAAGTCCTCTCTGCTGAAAATTAGTTTTGAGAGACGTTATATTTGCAAAAGGTGGTGGCAAATTAGCCAAAGCTTCATTTAGGGATGAAACAACACCATCTCGTCTTCCAGTTTCAACATTCCATGAACTTCCACTACTCTACATTGCAAACATTTTTTTTTATTTAAAAATAATCTCAGTGTAACACCATATACATACAATTATTGTTTGTAACAAATATATATATTTTTTAAAAGAAGTGGTTACTACCTCACTACAACATTCCTTGATATCAAAACTATTATATCAGCACACGAAACAATTCCTGAATAATACATTTCCAATTCGCTCTCAACTCTATCTATAACTTCAGATCCTCTTAGTATTTTGTTTGGAATTGCATCTTTCTTTGTTTGTTGTGTAGGAGAATCTAAGAAGACTGAAGCATCACAACCCTACAAATCGAAATCAACTTTATTCATTATATATATCAAGGGAAGGATATGATGACAACACATGATATTTTACACTCTTGTGACAAATCTTGTTAGATTTATTTTAATATCGGCTTGGCGTAGCAATTTAGGTTAATAGTGGTTTAATTTAGTCAAAAACTAATTTATGTAGCGTTTAATGGTGTATGAAGTTGTTTTTAGAATGTTATAAAACTTATAATGTTTCAAAATTAAAAGTAGCATTTTAATATTTTCTCTAAACTTTTCTCAATAAATTATATACTAATACGCATTTCGCTAACGCTATTTTTACTGAACAATATTATTTACAAAAGTAAACTAGCTAGACAACTGAATATTGAATAACTACTACAACTAATTACCACAAACAATTACTTAGCGAGCTAACAACATACCAAAAACGTGCCGTTAGAAGCTTTGACACATGAGAAGAGATCAAAAAAACATATAAGGGTGTTAAATCTAGAGTTGGGCATTGTTTCGTATTTCTAGTTGGTGAAAAACATAGTAGTGATGTGTATTATGTAATATTACCTTTTTTTAAAACACTCGCATCTAATTGTGATATATTATATATAAATATTTTACTATCAATTGCAAGTATAATGAAACAGAAGAAGTAATAGTAAAAAAATTAAAACACTCACCCTAACAAAACAATCATGATGAAACATTCTCAATAAGGGACCCGAGAGTGAAGGAGCAAGAGCTAAGGTTTGTTTGATGACATTCCTTGTAATGGCCTCAGCAAGAGGACATGACTTTTCATAAAATCCTACCTTTAAGCACTGACCATTGGTAAGGTTTAAGATAAGAGAAAAAAGAATAAGTGTATTGTGGATTATTGTTTCTACTTGCAAGCTTCTTATATAGAAGTGGTAATTGTCAAAGAGAGTTGATAGGCTTTTAGTTAAAAGAAAGAAATCATTTGGATTAGATCCACCATCTTATTTGCCTTTACGTAGGTTTGTGTTTGGAAATATATATTTTATTTTAAATTGTAGATTTTAATTATAAAATTATAAATGAAAAATGTGAATGACAAAGTTTGGAAAGTTATTGTTAAATTCTCAACTTTAATTATTTTTAAAATAATGGTGAAATGGACTCAAATTTGAATTGAATTTTTTGATTTATCAAATACTAAATTTGAGTAATTTTAGATTTCAAAATGAAATAATCATCATTCACAAATATAGCACAAAAGTATTTTAAATCGTAATTATATGTTGTTTCCAGACAACAATTTTTGAATCTAAGATAAAGAGGTAAGAAATTAGTTCTCCTTGCCACTAGTCTAACTAGATAACTGCTTTTAATTCATAATTGTTATGGGGTCAATAATAATACATTTAGTCAAATTTTAACTAATCACCATAACCTACCACTCACTCATCATGCCCATGATTTTCACATTAATTTACCATCTAACCTTCATTCTACAATTATAAATACAACACATTATTTGCATCGGACTAAGCTTCACTATTCTTACCATTACTCTACAAAAATACACCACCCTCCTACTTACAATGTTAACCAAATATCCTTCAATTGATCCGAACTCATCCTACAATCCATTAATCTTGTATTCATACAATATCATACATTCATTGATTTCTGTTTTCCCGTCTGGCTTGAGTGTCGGAGGGGTTTTCCGGAAAATCACCCCTGGACAAGGCTAACATTGTATTACAGGATTTGAGGTCTCATCAGCGAAAAGATCATAAGCACATTCAGCATACTAACAATTGTCCCCGATTACACCTTATTTCCAGGTATTTTAAGTGTCTTTTACACTTTATCGTTTCATTACTGATACAGTTTGACGTCGTCTGTGAGGATACAAAACATAAAATTGATGTCTGTTCAACCAAAAACACAATCAACCTAGATCATTTTTTTTCCAATTACGAGAGTTTCTAGATGAACACATGCACTCTTAATTTTTTCCCCGAAAATTACCTGCTCAAATTACGAGTATTTTTACACTAAATTAAGAGCCACCATTTTCTTTTATGCTATTTATTTCTGATTTTCGCGAGTAAGGGCACGTGGCTGGCTATGCTTTCTATAATTATCATGAAAAGGATAAAAAATGCCTAATATATCAACATTTTGTGTCAAAGTGCATCAATTATAGTGACAAAGCTTATGAAACAAAGTAATGTTTCACCGAGCAAAGCTTATGAATCAAAGTAATGATTCATCAAACAAAACTTATGAATCAAAATAATGATTCATCAAATTCTTTGAGGCATTTAATTTGGACTTATAATATATTTATTTAAGTCCAACTACTATACTAAGTATGTAGTATATACAAATCTAGGTTTATATACTCTAAATGTTCAACAATTAGATCCGTAGAACGTTTCCAAACCAACTTCAATTGACTAAAAATTTCAGTCCTAATGTTGAAGTTCGGTTTAATGCACATTCTAAAAGATTAGATGACCCGAATAAAATTTCCAAACTAGCTTCAACTAAGTGGTTTTGGTCCTAAAATATCAATCCACATATTGCTCAATTCAATGTATTGGCTGGATTCGAGTACGATCTGACAGTGTTTCAAACTATCTTTATCGGATCCCCGGAAAACTACCTACAGTGACAGTATTCGCAGGATCCGGGTACGATCTGACAGTGGTTCAAACTATCTACATCAGATCCCCGGAAAACTACCTACAGTGACTGCATTGGCTGGATCTGGGTATGATCTAGCAGTGGTTCAAACCATCCACCCGTGAAAGAACAATCTCAGGTGACTCAATACATGGAGCAAAATCATCACCATCGCCTTCTAATGGAATGCTACATAAAGGATGCAAATCTTTGACTAGTATTGCCAACTGAAGAATATATTGTATTAATCTGATGATTATATGGTTATTCTTGCTTTTATTCATCAACGTATATCGGGTGTTTCGTATTTTTTGTATTCATGGGTCGATGTGGAAAGTTATCAAGTATGATATTGACACATATTTAAAGAATTATTTGTTATTTCCGCGTAGGAATTCAATACTTCACCATTATTATTCTTATTATATTGCGTCTTATTTATATGTGGTTTTCAACGAAGAATGTATAAAGTCATCTAAGCTTTCACCTAGTTTAAAAGTCATATTATTATTCAAGTCCCAAAACGTGGGCGTTATTTATCATATTATGAAATCATCTAAGCTTTCACCTAGTTTGAAAGTCATATTATTATCAAACTTTCACCTAGTTTGAAAGCGAGATCTTTGCGAGTGTTACCTAACTTGATAACTCGGACTCTTATTAAGCTCCAAAACGAGTGATTTTGGGCGCTATATGTCAAAGTATTCATAGCAAGTATCACCTAGCTTGATAACTCGATCACTTATTAAGCGGACCTATGTCCGATTCAAATATTCATCAATGTTTTCGAAGGATTCACCTAGTATGATTCTTTATCTAAGTCCTGGGTTATTGACGGCTGAGCAATACGGACCTATGTCCGATCCGAATATCCATTAAATGCGGACCTATGTCCGCCGAATATCCATTAAATGCGGACTTATGTCTGATCCGAATATTCATCAATAATTTTGAAGGATTCATCTACCATGATTCCTTATCTATGTCCCGGGTAATTGACGGATGGGCAATGCGGACTCATGTCCGATCCGAATATTCATCAATGCTTTCGAAGGATTCACCTAATATAATTCCTTATCCGAAGTCCTAAGTGATTGATTGGTTGGGCCATATCATCATGTCAAGGCTCAAATGTCAAATCATCGTATCAGGCTCAAATGTCGAATCATCATATCAGGCTCAAAGGCCAAATATTTATAATCCATGGGGCTTCCACCAAGCATGGGCCCACTGAGGCAAGAGTTCGAAGATAATCTTATTTGGATCTAATTGTATGGTTTCTTCCGAACCTTTAATTAGTTCGCATCACAGGTATGTTTGTTTTCCACATAAAGATTGACGCCCTCGCTACATTAAATTCCCTCCTCTATCACTCTTCATGCGTGGGGCTAATGTTATGGGGTCAATAATAACACATTTAGTCAAACCATAACTACTCACCATAACCTACCACTCACCCATCATGCCCATGATTCCCACATTAATTCACCATTTAACCTCCATTCTACCATTATAAATACATATTGATACATCATTTGCACCGAACTAAGCTTTAATATTCCTATCGTTACTCCACAAAAATACACCGCCCTCCTACTTACAATGTTAACCAAATATACTTCAATTGATCCAACTCATCCTACAATCCATTAATCTTGTATTCATTCAATATCATACATTCATCGACATCTGTTTCTCGGTCTGACTTGAGCGTCGGAGGGGTTTTCCGGGAAATCACCCGCGGATAAGGCTAATGTTGTATTGCAGGATTCAGGTCTCATCAGCGGAATGATCATAAGCACTTTTAGCATACTGACAGTTGTCCCTAACTACACCTTATTTCCAGATATTTTAAGTATCTTTTACACTTCCTCATTTCATTACCGAAACAATAATCATGATTATGATACATTTGAGGGTTATTTTTTGACTGGATTTTGAGTTTCCTACTCAATGTTACTCTTTTAAAATTAGGAATGCTCAAATAGTAGATGTTTATATATTTGGATATTGCTGAGTGTTCTAATAATCAAAGATTGAGAATCTTTATATGAAAAAAATTAATAACTGAGAATGTGCTCCGTCAAAAAGAAAACTGACTTCTAAAAAACTATAAAACTTTACATGAAAAAGGATGATGCTTTCTAAAAAAAAAATGAAATTTTAGCGTATTTTAATGTTTAAATTGATGTCAAATAAAAGATTAATTATTTAAGTTTAATACATTTTCAGCAGTCAGATGCAATAGGTAAAAATCATTACAAATAAACGCGCAATTTAACCTTAAGTTAGGTTCGGAGAGTGAAAGTGAGACTCCTTAGATTTAATAATATTATTATAGTAATAGATATTAAATCCAATTAAAGTGATGTGTACCCTTCCAAATCGTGATTTAAACATTATCTTGTACGTAATTCGTTCTATGTGAACAATACATGACAATGAATTCAGTTTTATTTTTGGTTTGATAAATATTACTTATATTAGATTTTATTTAGCTTTACATATTTTATTAAATTTATTTATAAACTCCCCTGGCCGGACTTGCTGTCAATTTTTGCCAGCTTAGAGGCTGCTGTAATTGTACAAACTTCTAAACGTTATGTGATTTGCACGTTGAGAGTAGGTGCTTAGTCAGTAGTTATAAATGTCTTACATAAGTTTACTAGTTAACAATTAACATTTGCTAATTATCATAAAAAATGGCTATGTGACTTAGGGTTATTCTAAATTGATTTTATTTTTTAATGGATAAGTATCATCTAATACAAGAGCGAATTTAGAACAAAATCAAATGATGTCGATGATATTTTAAAATGTGATTTGTGAGATTTGAACCCGGGTTAATTTTGTCACATAGCAAACTTCCTACTAACTTAACCAACACAAATATTAACTTTTGTAAGTACTTCATGATATCATGCATGAGTTGAAATTTGTCTGTTGATAACATGTCATAGGGATGACAATGGCTCGAACTCAGCTCGGATTATCCACCCTCCGACTTTGATTCGGATAAAATCCGGATTATGTTTTTCAATCTACCTCCACTCAGATTCGAATATACATACTCTAACTTTGCATATTCTATACATAGTATAGTTTTGCAGTATAATTTTCTAAATAGTGTAATTCCAATTACACTGGAATAAATATAATTTATTTTGTAATATAATTTTCTACACGGTGTAATTCCAGATTTTAATCAGACAATATATAATGTTATACACTGTAATACCCCAGATTTAGCTTGAAAAAAGGATTGATAGACTATTCATATCAACAAGGTGCATCTTCTTTTCTAGGGAGCCCATTTGCTAAGAACTCCACAGTTAAGCGTGCTTGGTGGGGAGCAATCTTAGGATGGGTAACCTCCTGGGAAGTGTTCCCGGGTGCGCACGAGTGAGGCCAAAGTGCGCTGGAAAGACTTGTGTTGGTTTGTGGGGCCAGTCTACAGTCTCAATGAGTAGTCACCAGCGGTCCGAGGGGCCGGAGTGTTACAAATGGTATCAGAGCCAGGTTTGAGTAATTTGCCAAATAACATTTCTACGGGTTCATATCACATGTCAGCGTCCACATATAAGTTGACATCTATTACCAACGCCATTAAGTGGCTAGCATCCAAGCTCTCACTTAGGCAGGGTCATATAAGTTGCTAGATCAATGTCAATGATCAAAAAAGAGTTATCTAAAACTGTAAATGCTATGCATGCCTGATTGCGAGCTATGAGATCAACACAACCATAGTTACATTACAATCCAAAAACTTTAAACGGATAGATGAGATGCATTGTAACAATACAAAGAAATTGATCATGACCTGTTGATCATACAGAATATTTGAGGGAAATCAACCCAGGAAAATTTAAAACACAGTTAATGATAGGATGACATTGATTAACTGCTGTCAATAATTTATATAAACAAAGATGACTCAGTGAACTGAAACTATTAACCATGTTAGACCAGATAAGCCAGGGAAGCAGCAGCCACAATTATCAAGGGAGAAAAGGCAAAGCTACGGAACAGTGCTAGAGAGTAGAAGGAAGAGGTAAAAGAGAAGGATAAAAGGAAATGAAGCACTACTCAGACCGAAAATGGACTATATTAGCAGGAGCGGCACACTCGATACATAATTAACATTAATAATTATACTTAAGATAAATAATGTGGAAGTGTAAAACGTCGAACTGCTAAAAACCATTTAAACTAAAATCGTTCAAAACATAAGTAAAAAAAAATATCTTACAATTGAGAAAATATAAAATAAGGTTTACTTAAATACGATAAAAAAAACATAAGTACAATATAGTCATCAAGTAAAATCATTGAAGCTAAGTCCTCGATAGAATAATTAAAGTTGTGGCCTGGATCGAAACCTGAGCTAAATTTTCCTGTAAAATACTGTCATCCATAATACGGATGACAGCCGATTAAATCGGTCAGCGATAAAGCCGAGTACAATTTTCTGAACAAGCTTATGATGCGATAGTTAAATCACGCTTACAAAATAATCATCAAGCACAATATAGAAGGTTATTACTCATTATTGACCTTTACTAAGCGATTAAGTTACATTCTCAATACTTGCAGAAGTTCATTACTGTTACTAAATACTTGGTGACCTTAATGCTTATTTAATCAAATTCAATTAAGCCTCATAACTTTATCATCATAGCACATCACAAGATCACAACAATAGTGACAACTGATATATATAAGGGTCTGGTTAGGTGAGCACCGTAGTCCTAAACCCTAACTATGGTGGGAGTCGTCACTCCTCTCAATACTGTTATGCTCGAGACTTCACAGGATAGGTTTTTCTTGGACCCCCTGTCTAACACTGCATTTTACGTGCCGGCTAACACGGACGTCGGGATTTTACATGTCGGTCCATGGTTCGACGTTACCTTACTGTCAGAGTCATACAATAAATATCATGCAATGTCAAACAAGACTCTAAACCGAAATAGTTTACATTCTTATAAGTCAAACTTCCACTAGTCAGAATTTTGACAATTCTACCCTTTTCATAGAAACAAATTACTAGTATCTAATAAATTAATATTAATTAAATAAAAAATTTTCGTAGCTATACTATGATTTCTGAAACTAAACTAAGTCATTATTATGTCATAAATAATCATAAAAGTCAAGGGTAATATTTCTAAGTACTTAATAACGTATTTTATCAAATAACCAGTAAAATAGTAAAACGGATCTATCATAACTATAAAAAAAACATAATCCGACAAGTAATTAAAGGTCCAAAATCTAAATGAAATGAGTTTTCGAGAAAAACAACCCTAAGCATTTTAACAAATTTGTTTGACTATTTTACCAATAAACCGATTAAAAATTTATCAAAACACCAAGATGATATGGAATCATTTTAAACACATAAGTTTATTTAACTAGTAAAATTCATATATATTTATATTATCATATTAATCAAAAATTTCCATATATATGACTTTTTTTTCGAGTGTCCCAAAAGTATTATTGTTTTGACGAAAATATCACTAAACTGGATATGACTTTAATATTACCATGTAAAGTTTAAATGACTAAAATAAAATCATGTTGATCATGCTTTTATATTATCGAGTAACCATAAATAAATATCACATAACGAGAGAGTTAAGAAAATGTGTACCATTTTCCTCCAAAGGTGGTGCTAAACCAAGTAAGAGAATAATAATAAGAAAATAAGAACTTAAAGAAATAAGCTCCAAAAGAGAAAGTCTTCAAAGTTCCAAGCTTCAAAGAAGTAGATCTTCAATTACCCAAAAGAAAATGATATCCAAGCTCCAAAAGATAATACTTGACTTTTTAAAAGTTGATGATTATTGGCTTAAGAAGTGATAAGATCAAGCTCCATCTTCATTTGATTCTTCAACATATAAAAATGGTATAAAGTTAGTAAGATGTTAATGAAGTGAAGATATAAGAAAGAATGGTAGAAAGATTTGATGATGGGGGTGCAAGTGATCTCATGGCTAAGGAGGGGTATTTATAATGGGTTTTGGGAAACTTTTTAGTTTATAAGATTGTATGAAAAAGAAGGTTAACTTGTGTAAGTGATTTAGATTGTGTAAGTGGATGTGTAAGAGTTGGAGTGTGTAAGTGGATGTGTAAGAGTTTGGAGTATAGAAGAAGGTTAACTTGTGTAAGGAAATGGTGATAGCTTGTGTAAGTGATGAACATTATGGATTGATGTAGAAAGGATTTTGGTTCATCAAATTTTTGTTCTAGTTTATACTAGTGAAATGTTTTAGATTAATGGAAAAGTATGATTAAGGTTTGATTATGAAAATATGATAGTTTACTTAGAAAATTTTAGTTAAAACTATACTTAAAGTTAATAAGAAAAATATAGTTAATTTTTAGGTATAAAATAATTAAATCAAAGTTGTAAGGTTAAAATGATAGGTAGTAAAGTTAGTTTAAGGAAACGAAATTGAAACGTAACGTTTTAATAAAACCATAAATATAATATTAAAATTTTACTTTTCGTAGTATAAAATAATAAAATGATATTTTAGTGCTTATAAAGTAATTTAAGAATATATATATATATATATACATATATATTTATATACATTTTTAAGTTTAATATTTGGAAGAAATTACAAAAATCGGAATAAGGTTTAGGAATTAAAGGTGATTTGAATTAGATAACCAAAGGATTATGAATTCGAAAAGAAATTTCGGAATAATTAATCGGAAGATTAAGATTAAGAAACTTGAACCTGTTACATACACAGTACATTATATATTTTCCATTATGATTTTTTAAACAGTCCATTGATATACAACAATGTAATTGAAATAATTGTGATTTATTGCATCCATAAATGTATGAGTTTATCCGAAAAATATAAATTTGTACATATGGTAAATGTAAAAATGCAAATTAGTAAAATCTCATTATAATTTATTAAACAGTGCATTTATATACAACAGTGTAATTGGAATAATTGTGATTTATTGCATCCATAAATGTATGAATTTTTCCGAAAATATAAATTTGTAAATATGGTAAGTGTGAAACTGCAAATCGGTGAAGTTTTTATTAATATCGTCCAATGGAAAAAAGAAAAATGACATGCTAACAATCAAACTTCCTTTTAGCTATTATACAGTAAAATTAATAGAATGTATGATGAATTGGTGTTCATAGTTATTAAGGCTGTAAAAATGTTACAATATAATGTAACTTTGATAAACCTATTACAAGATCACTCTACATGGCATTGCTTAATTTAACAAGGTTCATTGTTATTGTATCTACTGTACTGATTAGATTATATCTTTTTATGTTTGTCAATTCATAAAAATAATAGAAAAAAAGAAAAAAAAAAGTATTTATGAATTGATAAATGATCTAATTCATAAATGTAGAAAGAGATGTTGTCAACAAAAAATATACAAAGATTGAATCATTTAGAAATAATAATAGTAAAGATTATTCACAGCAGATGGATAATAGGTAGAATTATTCAGGATACTTTTTCCTATTAAAACGGGTTGAAATTGTTTATGAATTGATAAATGATCTAATTTATAAATGATTAAAAATTAAACTTGATTAATCAATTATCTAATTTATAAATGATCGAAAATTAAACTTGATTATTTGATGGATTATCTTAAACTTGAGATTGATCAAATCATTAACTATCTTATGAAGCCTAATAGATATCGAGGCCATAGGCGGTTCTTGGGCCATCATATTAAATGATGCTATTCAGGCTAGGTTCTGAGCAACACTTTTTAAATGATTTTTTTGTAAACCTTTTTTTTATTAAAGTAATCTAATTTTACAATATATTTTGTCTTGAATTATTTTTTTTGAAGTGGAAAATTTTTTATCTTTTAATATAAGTAAGGGGCCCATTTAAAAAAAAAAAAAACCACAAATATATATAGGGCCTCCAACATCTTTGCTCCGCCTTGATTGAGGCCTTAGACTCATAACAAAACTATTTCATGTTGTTTTCATATAGGGTCAGTCTTATGATTTAAAAAGCCATGACTGAATAATAAATTATGGGCGTTAATATTTAACAAAAATATAGAATAAAAAGTCAATGTATATATAATATCGGAAAAAATTTGTACAACTCATATATAGTATAAATCATATAAGAAATCTCCTACATGTATTTTTGAAAGCAAATAAAATCACTAATGTCTAAATCAACAGATTCAAGCATATCTTACTCAATACATAGAACTGAACGACCATTCAAACGAATTGTGAAATTAAAGATCTTAAATACTCCCTCTAATTCTCATTTATTGTCTTATTTCCTTATTTTGACTATTCACCTTTATTATCTCTATTTATAGATAAAATTTTTGTACAATTTTAACCTTATAAATATCATTTTATTATAAAAACCCCTATTAATTGCTTTGTTGAACTTCAAAATATCCATGACGACATATATTAACTCATCTAGCAAAGTCTGCTTTGAATGGTTCACCGACCACCTTGTGACTATTGACTTCAACTTATTAACTAAATCTAGAAAATAGTTGACTTGAAAATTTTGTTCCATGCATGCTTATCTTTTTCAATGATACCAACAACATTTATTTTGCTAACAATTTCAAATCATTGAAAATCCTCTCACAACTCAACACAAATTCGTTTCATTATTCGTTGGTAACATTGATGAAGTTAATTACAATATACAAATAACAAAAGTGGACAACCTTTTTGAGTTCTATCAACAAATACTTAAAGAACAAATCAAACAAAAAAAAAAGATGATAAAGCATTACATATTTAATCATCATACATACACTTTGTTTTTTGAATTAAATAATGAAAGATTATTGTTTCAAACAAAAAAAATAAAATGGCCGCTTGGATAGTCCAAAAGCGGTATTCAAAATAAACCCGGTAATTCGATACTCATCCAACCTTATAATCAAAACCGATTTGACCCGATATTAAAATAAAGTAATAATTATGTAAAACCAACATAGACATGCGATCTAATTTTGATCTGATCCAAATCATCTAACTCGATCGAAATCGACCGGATGACCGAATAAACACCCTTTGGTCCAAATGACCTTTACTTCAATTAATCTTTGAACATATTTTCCTAATTTGACCAGCATGACCCGTAAGAACACCAATTCTACCCATTTTAACCATGGATACTCCAAAATCCTTAAAGAAGCTTTCTGAATTACCACCTTTATGAGTTTGGACATAAGTTTTAGTTTGAATATCATCAAGTAATGCAGCATCTGATTGAAATAATCCTCTATTTTTAGACACAAGATCATAGTAGTGTTCATCAAAAACCTTGGAGCTTCCCGGATCCATTTCTACTAAATTATTCGGCCCGTTTTCCAAACACTTTTTCCTCATTGCAGCAACGTAAGCAGGATCCATGGTTGGGTCAGAAAATTGGTTGCCTTTTCCGGTGAAATTGTATAGTCTTTTTATGAATGAAGAGCACTGAGCTATTCCTATTGTGTGCGCACCTGGAAATTCATACAATCAAATTTAGTTATTTTGTTTCAAATTAAAATATAATTACTTGCATAATTATGTGTAAAATTTTAAATAAAAAAAATAAATTTTGGTGACAAAAAAAAAGACTCTATCGCAAAGGTGGTCAGGTGCTTGTCATAATTGGGGTGGTGATATGGGAGATAGTCCTGGTGGTTCAGGTGGATCTCACATTTATGCTATAGTTGCTCAAGTCGTGGTGATTATTACTAGTTTTTTTATTTAGACATTAACTTTTGTATATAGATAAACATAATTATTTTTGTAACATGTAATTTTATTAAATTAATGGTTAATTTTATTTTGTAAATTTAAATATAATTATTTTTTATTTTATGTATAAATTTTGGACGTTTTTCATAAAAAACTAATTAACTTTATTATTATTAAATAATAATAACAAATATTCAATTATTTTTTATAATACGAAATTCAATTTTGCAACAAATTGAAAGATGGCTATAAAATTCTTCAGAGACAAAAAAATTTTTGGCGACAAAGTGGGTGGCTACAAAAGGTTTTGTCACTAAATATTGCTGGCGACAAAAGATTTTTGTCGCTAAATGTTGTTGGCCTAACAACTTTGTCGCCTTTTGCTTTTAATTGTGCAATGATTGTTAGAGGTTAAGAGTAAACATCTTTGTTTTTTAAAGAAAAGGTTAATAATGGTGAAATGAATTATTATAACGAATTATATATTGATGATTATTTAAATACCTGATAAGACAACAAGATCTTTATTATCAAGTCCTCTTTGATGAAAAGCAGACTTTAAGGAGCTTATATTAGCAAAGGGTGGTGGCAAATTATCCAAAGCTTCACTAATCGATGAAGTAACACCATCTCTTCTTCCGGTTTCAACTTGCCATGAAGCACCACCAGTCTACAAATTAACCCAATTTTTGTTAGTCCAAATATATGCCATAAAATTTGGAACAATACCAATAATAAATATGAAAGAATTCATTATTACCTCAACCACAACATCTCTGGACACTAACGCTATTATATCAGCACATGAAACAACTTCGGGGCAATGTATTTCTATTGTACTCTTAACTTTTTCTATAACTTCATACCCTCTTAGGATTTTGTTTGGTGGGGCATCTTTCTCTGCTTGTTTTATAGGAGAATTTAAAAGTACGGATGCATCACAACCCTAAAAATTAAAATTCATAAAATTACAACTTAATATAATATTTAAACATATAACTATATTGGTGCATATGAAAATTCATATAAAACACATGCTATATTTTTACGATTCTAATTAATAGCTAGCTACACTTCTAAATAAACTCTGACGTAAAAAATTAAGATGGGTAGTTATAAAAAAGAAACGGAAGATAATATTAATTGATGTATTTCTTCTGTTCCTTAAATAAGTTCTCACAAGAAGTATTGACGAGAATTAAAAAAATATATATTTTTTAAGTTAGTGGATATACTTTTTTATTGAATAATAAATATGATGGACAAAAAATGGGGACTATAAATATTAAAAAGAATTTAAATGAAAGTTAGTGGAAAAATATGCAGACTACAACTATTAAAAAAATGTTTTTATGAATTTAGTGGGACACATATGAGGATCATAAGTAATATAAAAATGTTAAAATGAAGTTAGTGAAAAACATATGAGAACTATAAGCACTATTATAATATTAAGAGGATAGACAAGGTTAATTTTGTTCGAAATTTATGACATAAATAAAACAACAAATAGAACAACTTTAAATGGCAAATGAGAACAAGCAAGGGAAGGAATAGTACATAAATTATTAATGTGTTGAATTTAAAAATTTATAAATGCAATAATAAAAATATGAAGTATATACTCACCCTAACAAAACAATCATGATAGAACATTCTTAATAAGGGACCCGAAAGTGAAGGTGAGACAGCCAATGTTTGTTTGACAACATTCTTAGTAATGGCTTCAGCAAGAGGACATGACTTCTCATAAAACCCCACCCTTAAACCTTCAGCAGGATATATCATCAAAACCACAACAACTATTGCTAAATCAAACAAGTGTTTGAAAACCCATGTTTTTGTATTAACTGCCATCATTAATTAGTATAGATGATTAGAACTTAATTAAGAATTAGTTGAATAGGTGAGAAGAGATTAGTAGTATAATTAATGAAGTTAATTAGAAATGGTACATGTTTAAGGAATGTATGTTATGGGGTTATATAGATGCATTAAAGCTAGAAAGAGTCAAATCTTGCCAACGTTGATGGAGGCTGCTGACTGCTGTTCCAAATTTGCATGCATACAAAACTTTTGTGTTTTATATTAGTTGCTTCCTGGTTGGTGTGTTATTTGTAATTTTTTTTTTTTTTATTGCTTATGCTTTAACATGCTTAACTAAAAGTACGTTTTGATAACAATATATTATTGAAAATAGAGAAAGGAAAGGGTAAGTTTTTGTATATTTTATTAAATGTCAAAATTTTCTGTTAGTGTTTGGTAGTTAGATATTTAGATTTCTAATTTTCTATAAAATTGAAACTATTTGATAAGTAGTGGTTATTATAATTTAGTGTATAATTTGCTGAGAACAAAATAAGGAGAAATTATTAAATCTTTACTTTTATTTTGAAATGGTACGAGGGGAAGTAGTAATGTTATGATAACATCTACTTGTACCATTATATGTTTTTTAAACTGTTATTTTACTGAATAGAGATATTTGTAAAAAGTAGCATTTTAATCTCATTAAAATATTAATAATTATTTCTTCCGTTCTGAAATAGTCGCCACATTAGACTTATTGAAACTATTCATCTTTTAAACTTATTTTATATATTAAGACTAATATATAAGAAAAAATATAGTCAAGTGAGATTTTATTTGAATCGTCTAATTGGGTACTTTCACAATAACAAATTTTTATAATTTTTCATTAAGCATAGTTTAAGATATAAATTATCAAAATTACATATTGAATTGTGTAAAAAGTAAAATGTAACAAGTATAATGGAATGGATAAAGTATTTTTACTGTTATGTCAAACATGTCTTTCAACTTGATATAATTAGTAAAAGGTCTTGTTTAACTCATCTAAATATTTATAATATAATCAAAATATTTTTGAAGTGCATTTTTTTTATAAGTTTTGGAGCTATCTATGATATAATAATCAAAATAAGCATCATGTTATTAATATACGTACAAGTTCTTGTTTAGCTCATCATAAAAAAAGTATTATTTAATAAAAATCAATAAAAATATTGAAGTAATAATTTTTTATTTTTTTTAATTTATGTGTTCTTGTAAAACGACTTTAGGATTATAATAAAATTAAACTGTATAAGTATACGATTATAAGATTTTCCTATTTGTATCGTCAATATTAAATTATAAATACTATACCGTATAGCATTTATACTTTTAAAATTGACAATACACTCCCCAAAGATTAGTTATATACATTGCTATCATATACTTGGAAGTATAACTGTATAAGAATAGGGATTATAATAAAATCAAACTACCAATAAGCGACATTCTTCGTTATTGAGATAGAAGTACTACCAATGTATTTTTTCATAATTTTCTAAGTTATTATTATTTTTAATAAGATATACTTAATACTTATATGTAGACCAATCAAAATTTATCTAAATCGATATTGATTTGAAATCTGACCGGAATTTAGTAGGTAGTAACTCGAAAATTTTGACTCGTGATCCATAAATGACTCGACTCGAAATTTACGGAAAAAATTTGATCAAACCTGATCGAAATACGAAACAGATCGTTTTGACCCATTTTCAATTCCATCTCATCACTTTAGTTATACGTCATTATTTTTAGTCGGGATTCACTATGTTATGAATTGTGTGACTTGAGTGCACATTTGATGGGTGCATTCATGTGGTGACTTATGGGATGGAATCCTAGAAATATCATTAATGGGTGTATTAAGTTTTGTCTTAATGTTTGTAGTTTATGATGATGATTAAAGTATGAATTAATGAGTTAATCATGGGAGTTATGGAACTTAATGAAGAAGTGTTAAGGTTTAATTCAAGATGCTCTACAATGCAAAGTCGAGCAAAACTGTCAGAAGCTCTCTGAAGTGCCGCTCAACCAGCTCGCTCGATCGAGCGAGCTTCAGGATGGGTCGAGCGAGCAGACAGAATGTAACCAGAAACTTCCTATAGCCCACTCGACCGAGCGAGCCTCTGCTTTGGTCGAGCGATGTCTCTGATGCTCCTAGGATGCTGTTTTTTGACTCTTCAAGTGCTTGGGGCTGTTTCATTGTCATTTATTTATAGTTTTAATGTACTCAATGTTATTTAATGTGATCTCTCCTATAAATAGAGAGTTCATTTGCTCATCCAAGGATATCCACAAAAATACACCCCAAGCCAAACATTAGCCTATATCTCTTCTCTATTGTAATTCTCCATATTTGAGAGTTCTTTGAACTCCTTTGATAATATAAGAAATAATACATACCGGAGGACGTAGCCTAAGTTGGGTGAACCTCGTTAAATCTTTGTGTCGTTTTATTGCATTACTTTCTCCTACAAACATCGATATCATTGATAGCTTAATTTGTTTGTCACAAAACCTCATACATTCGTTCTTGGCAATATTGGAGTTTGAAACACATTATTCGAACTCTAATATAGCATCATTTTCACACTATATTTTAATAATTTTTATATTTTGAGTTAATATTTCTTTATTGTAACCTTAAAATAGCTACATTTGTCCTTTTTGTAAGAAAATATAATATTATATATATATATATATATATATATATATATATATATATATATATATATATATATATATATATATAAACTCAAATTTTCCATAAACATATAATCTACTCTCCAACAGCTTTCTATAAGCACCAAGTTTGAAGAATTCTACCAGGTATAGTCAAAGTTACGTCAAAATCTCTATCTCATGAGTTTTGTTAAAAATTTGTACATGTAAATTAATTTTTTTTCTGAAAACTTTTTATAAACTAAGATTATTATACAAATATGTTTTTTATCGTTAAAACAAAGAAAACTCATCTCTTTAAAAACCTTTAAATTTTCGGCCAAATAAAGGATATATGAGACATTCTTTTTCTTTTAATTACTTACAGATCTCCACTCTATGTTTCTTAGCCTAAAAACTCAATTTATGGAACTTGGTCAAAAAGTGTACAGGTAAAATATTAATCATAAGTAAATTTGACAGAAAACTATGTGGGAGGATTAATTCAACGTTAATCTGGGAGAAAATAATAAAATTAGAAGGAGATCTGACAAACTTTATCTGGAAAGACTGAAGAAGTATTGAACGTGCATTAAGCATATTAGTGTATGGGAAGGCACGTGCGATTGTGAGGACACTCGTCCATTGTTGAAGATTATTACAAGCTAGTAGGACACGTGTTAATAGAAAAAGCAAAGAGCGCCGTATAAATTAGAGGAAAAACCACCAAAGTAAAGGAGAACTCAATACGTCAAAGGCAACAACTGTGACATGCAAGGGAATTTTGGGGATTGATGAAATAACCGAAAGAACATTCTACATGCACAATGATGGATTATAAATACACTTCATGGGGCATATAAATAAGGTAACTAAATTCTACTATTGAGAGAGATACAAAGAACTCTAAGTAATTTATTGCTAATGAGTTATTACAACTGAATTTCAATGACCCACATTGATTGATTTTCAGAAGAATATTAATTGCAAAATCATAAATATAAGAGAGTAATTACAATTGTTCTAATTAATCTTCAAAAGAACATTTGTCAGATATTAAGAATATTTCCTAATAATCATAAAAACCTCACGTCTAAATAATTCCTAAGTAGTAATCCACCTTATAACCACTATGCTTCTGGAAGGACCTATTAGGCAATTTGTTTCAGACCGATACTGACTTAGGCGTCGGAGTGGGTCCTCGGAAAAACATTCCGAGCCCTGCTAACCCCTTGTTGCATTTTACAGACACATTTATCTTCTCAGGTGATCTTACTGCATAGCTTGGCAAGATAGCAAAGAAGGACTTCCACCAACATTTAACACTTGATTAATCATAAATCAAGGGATTAATTTCTTAATTAATTATACTACAAAACCAGACGGGAACAAAAAGTATTGCTCAATACAATGTCAACTCTAAATTCACAAAAAATATCAAAGGAAAAATAATCTAAAAATCTCTAGTAAGAAAGAAATTAGTCACATATTAAAGAGCCGAAAGGAATAAAATTTTTAGATTTTTTTGATATGTTTTTTAGTAGAAGAGTTAGATCCTATGACTTAATTGTGTAAGATCTTAATTTAAGGAGCACTTCCAGAGCTTGAAGTCGCAGTATTTTTATATAGTATGTTTTAAATGTGTTTTTAAAGCAAATTAGCAAGTTTTTGTAAAACGTTTATTTTTAAAAATCTTAATATAGCATATTCTTTAATTCAAATCTTAAAATTTGTTGTGATGTATGTATATTTTATAATAATTTATTGTGTCTGCTAATATTATAGGCATCATACATGATAAGTTTATTAATTATTTTAGTGTACTACTAAAATTAATATTAAAAATATTTTATTTGTGGATTATTATATTGAATGAATTTATAAGGCTTTGAGAAATATTTTTTAAATTTCTTGTAAGTATATTTCAGAAATAAAATGTAAGGGATATATACTATATATATTTTTTCCTTATATTTATTTAATTATTGAAGTTTTTATCGATATTTAAGTGATTACGTTATTATCAAAATAATAGAGCGAGATAAATATATATTTTAAGTCTCCAAAAAATTTTTGCCAGAATATAATGTTTTCGGTTTAATCGATTAATAATTAATCAATAAATTATAAAATAAGAAAATAAATAATAAATATTAAATGAGATTAATTCTAAAACCCTTGAATTAATTTTCTTAGACTTTTATAGACTTTAATTATTCTGTAAAAATGACTATATAAATTATTTAAAATATATGGGAACATTTATATTAATTAAAGTGACTTTAAAATCATATAATAAGACTTCTATAAACTTAGAATTAATTTAGATACTTTATTATTAAATTAATATTATATCCGTTAAATAAATTTTAGGATCTTTATAAAATTATCATTAAACTATAAAATTATTATTAATCGGCTTCCACTTAGTGTAAAATAAATTTAACTGTGATGGCCTATAATTCTATGAGTTTAAAATATTCTTATATACTGTTAATTATTTCTAGTGATTAAATAATCATAAAATAATTATTAATTAGAATAATCACTTATAACTTTATGAATTGACCTCAACATCTTTATAAAGATTTAATCGATAAAGTAAAAGGTAATTAAGAAAAGATTATTTTTATAAAATCTCTTTTGATAAAAAGTTTATAAACATGTGGATTATTGAGTGGTGGTTTGAATCAAATACATAATTATTTTGACTCATACTTTTTAAACTTTAAGTTATTCATTAAAAATGTTTTTATATTTTCTTAGAAAACTTTGTTGGATTTTAAGTGAGAGTCGAAAGATCCATTTACATTATCTTGCAAAAGTATGTTTAAGCTTTGTGAAAAAAGTTATGAATTATGTTTTGCAAGAAAATATGTTTATACCAAATGATAGAGTTTTGAAATTTTAAAATATAATTGTTAATACAAAGGTCATGCTCATTTTTAACTTAACAAAAGTTGTGTTATATTTTTATCACATTAACCAATAAATTACAAAATAAACTAATTTGGTTTACGATTTTTATTCGAATAACTTTTACCCCTAATCATAATTAAAACAGTAATAAAGCAAATTATATGAGACATATGACGCAAAATTAGGATAGAGAAGTAAATTATATGCCATTTGCCAATCATGTCTCAAACTTTAAGGTCAGCAGTGCGTCAAATTGAGCTGTAAGTTGTGGGAACTGGGAAGGGCAATTGGGAAAATTTTTTAAGCTTAACGAATTTCCACAACACAAATTGAACCATCGATTAGGCAAAAAACGACCAAATTTCCTATCAACAACTGCCATAATAAAAATACAAATTGTTGTGGAAGACGATGTCTTTAAAAGACATTAAGAGTATTATAAATAGGCATTTAGAATATTATAAGTACTTAAGTACTTATTCGATGGACATTAAATATACTATAAGTAGACATTAAAGATATTAAAAGTAAACATTAAAAATATAATAAGTAGGCTAATAGACTAAGTTTCTTGGTAGGCATTAAAAATATTGTAAATAGGCATTTTAAGTACTTATTCGATGGACATTAAGTATATTGTAAGCAGACATTAAAATAATATAAGTAGACATTAAGGTTTAATGAGCTGAACCTAAAAGACGATCTCAGGGCCGTAAAAAAAAGTGTAGTACTTGTACTCTTCTAGAGTTGTATCAGGCTAATCAATTATTCCAAATTTGATCCAAAAATAAAAATAGAATAAAAATAAAATTATCAATATTTCCAAATTACAGCAGAGGGTAATAAAGAAAGAATTAGAAGCCAACAGTACTTAGCATCTTAGGATATAGCACGGCGAACTTTTACCGAAATGATCCCAAACAAAAACTAAACGTGTTGAAATGAGACGTTTAAGAAATTGTTAATGTGTGAGGTATATACATCAGGAAATGTCCTGTAATGGTCAACATGAGGTGAAGATGTGAAATTAAAGGACCACACACTTCTTCCCTTCACCTTTTGCTGTTCAATAAAAGATTCTATAGACTGGTATGGGATAACCTTATCTGCTGTACTATACAAATAAAGCTGAGGGCAGTTTGGCTGATTATCTGAAAGTTGAGAGATGATCCTTGACAATCTCCTGTTGAAGAAACAAAAGACATAAAAAAATAGCTCATAACAGATAAAATGTATGACCCAACTAAGCTTTCTGGTTTTGTTCGACCCAGAATGCATTTGGGTGCTCAAATGCTTGGCTCAATTTTTACTTGAGCGAATATTCTGATTTAAAAGCTGGCACAGCTGAAATGTTTTCCATGGCTCAGTACACCGTACAGTCCAGTCGATGATTGCCTAACAGAACTAAAATAAACAAGTTGAGCAATGCACAAATGCGGGAATGCTTACTGGTTCACATCAGGCAACTTCAAAAGGAAGGTAAACATTTTCTCTAATACTGCTAGTACTAAAGCCTCCAGTATGTAAGGATCATCCCGAAACTTTGATTTGTTTTTATCAGTACTTGGTTTTATATCCTCAGAAGATGGAGATATTGCAGTATTCCGTTTCTTTAGCAAGGCAGCTGCAAAGCCAGCTGCCCAGACCTAGATGAAATGTGAAAGTAAATGAGCATTTGAAAGCAGCTTCAAGATGAATATATTTGAAAGAACATTATAGCTCAGCAGCTTTTCCTGTTTAGTTATTCCATGATAATCGCGGGAAAAATATTTTCATACCAGATATGCGAGAGACTCAACTCAATACTTACAAGAGGTGAAACAAAAAGAATAAAGAAACATAGTCTTAAGTAGTTTCTGTTTTGAGTAGTTAGTTTTATGTTCTGTTTAGGTGGTTATGTTTGTTATTTTGTTATGCCAACTGTCTCGTAATTAGGAGGGTAAGCAAAGGCTATATATAGGCCAGCTTGTGATCTTTGTAAGAACATCTAAGAGTTGAATAAGAAGGAACAACAAAGGGAGTTAGGAGCAGACTCGAATTGCTCATTTCTGACAGTAGCATTCTGATCGTCTTTAACATCTTGATCTTTCTATTTGCATTCTGATTTTAGTGAGAATCTTGGTCTGAATTTTCAGCCCATAACAAATATTAACATCATAATCTCCTAAGCCCATGTCTCAATTCGAGTTTTCAAAGTTTGATGCTTAATTAAAGATTTTACCAACAGGGGATCACTTTAAAGCCAGACAAACTTGATTCAAGATCAATTTCTCTCATGTTATAAACAATTCGATAAGATAGAGTGACTCAGAACAATTAAAGTGAGAGGTGAACTCCGGCACACTTTCAATATGCCCAACTTCTACTTTACGAGAAAAAAGTCATGCAAAAACCAATTCCTAATAACAGTTGAAAGTTAACAACACAAGTGACATGAGTCATCTCACCTAGGGCTGAATGGTGTCTATGAGAGCTATAGAGCACTCTGAGTTATCAGATCACAAACCCACTACAATATGTACCAATAACATAAGGATTAGCTTGGTCCAATGTGATCTAAGCAGAAGATGCAGCCTCTATAGTTCATATAAAGCACCTAAATTCTGATGCAAATGTGGCATTTGTCTGAAAAGAAGAGCAAATGCAGTCTGTTGGCCACATGAGAACCACTAAATTAACCATAAGCTATCATCTTCACAGTCAAAGCGCTAAAAAATGAGTCTGATGTCACCAAAGTCCCCAATGAAAATGGAAATCATCAACTCTTCACAAAATATCAATCGGTCTTTATGAATTGAAGAGATGGCTCCACATAACTACTCTTAGTCAAATCTCTAAAAGTTTTGGAAAGTTGTATTGAAGTATAAAACACTCTTAACCCTTAGTATGGGCTCACTGTAACGCCTCTGACAAAATATAAAGAGATGACAAGTACTTTTTAACATGTAATCCAGTGATTCAGGGCTTCAAAGTTTAACAGTTGAACCTCAAAACCTGAACATAGCACTATTTAAAAAATTGGATCACATCTAAGATGCTAAAATTACCAGTTGCCACACGCAACACAGAAAGATCAAAACTTGTCATTGTTAAGACAAGAGGAAAAAGATATAAGAGCTACATAAGGATCAAGCAAGCCACCTAAACCTAAAAAATGGTGCAGGTAGATGAGCATCTTGAAGCACAATCAATATATTTTGAAAAGTAACTAAGGGAAAAAAACTCCATACATGAATGTTACAACTCGGAAGCCTTTGTTATAAAGTCCCACCAGGATTAATGCGAGGAAAATATACCATAAAACCTATGTCTATAACTGGAGTTTACAAGTTAAGGAGAAAAATTAAGGAAAGGGGTGAGCTTTCATCTGGCTTATTGTTGATCCTAGTAAAACATTAAACATTTGTGGTATCAGAGTTGAGTCAAAGTTTGCTTTTACATCAATAAAATATTTTCATATCTTTTGTGTTCTTTACGGAGTTTAACTTCTTTGTCAAGTAATCTTGACAGCAGTAGAAAGTGAAACCTTTACTAGGTTCAGCATAGATCTATTGTTCAAGGGAAAATTTATCTCCTAAAAAAGCTATTGAAACTTTCACAGGCTTCATATCTACCTAAGGATCTCACTTTCAAGGGGTTAATAAAAACTGGATAAACTCTGTACAAAAATTAAATGGAATAAAATGATGTGGAACCAACGATGTCAAAGTCACCTGCACACACTTCTTGAGTATGTCCAACTCATTCCTGGAGGAAAAAGTAACGAAAGAGACCCAATTCTTATTAGCAGTTGAGGTTGACTAGTGTTCAGAGTCTAGAGAATTCAAGACTCAAGAGTGAGTAGAAGTTGCATCATGACATGCTAGTAGTTGTTAAAACAATCTTAATACACACACTTACACAAGCGCAATAAAAAAAATTGGCAAAGGTTAAAGGTCAAATATACTAGTCAATCCCGCGTATCAACTAGGTTCATGTGTGATCTACAGCTTATTTGAGTCGATACAAAGCAGCTTTTGATACACAGGTAGTTTACTTTAACAAGACCTAACCATAAACTTGATAGATCATCCTCACACATTCAACACACTATAAAGGATATAATGAAATCCCTGTAAAACTTCCATAAAATTCATCGTTCAGTCGCTCCAACCTAGGACTCCATCTAGGCTAGAGAATTCTCAGTGAAATAATAAAATCATCAATCCTTCTCACATAACAATAGATCTCTATGAATTCAGGAGATGGATCCACATAGTAAACATAGGCTTTGTTATTCCCAACTAATTGGAATATAAACTAATTAGAACATAAGTGAAAAATCGGACTCAAATTATTAAAAACCGATTGTGAAGAGTGAGAGTAATAGAATAGAACTTAGTAGAACTGAACTTAACATAGCTAATCAGAACAAAATTGAACCGAAAATCAGGAGCAGAAAAAAATCACAATCAACAAATACAGCTCCCATTAGGCAGGGTAAGGGAGGCTCCACAAAGTACACTAGGCCAAAGCTCTATAATTCCGAAGAAGTCACATAATAACACAAGTCCTAGTCTTGGTGGAACACCTCA
Organism: Amaranthus tricolor; assembly: GCF_026212465.1. Taxonomy (NCBI): domain Eukaryota; kingdom Viridiplantae; phylum Streptophyta; class Magnoliopsida; order Caryophyllales; family Amaranthaceae; genus Amaranthus; species Amaranthus tricolor. The sequence continues at coordinate 24,124,124 of NC_080049.1, forward strand.
AACAAAATCGGCCAAGACACAAGCAAACGACAAAATCATTGCCAATCCTTCATTAAACTTAAAATGCATTTTGAGTTTCAAAGTTATATGGGTGAACCTCAAAATCTAAATGGTACAAATACCTTTATATTTAATCAGACCTAAGATGCTAAAATTGCCATCTGCAAAAGTACTTGAAGAATAAAACTTTTCTCATTATTATGATGGGGAAAAAAAGAAAAAATAACTACATAAGAAGGTTCAAGACATTTTGCCGAGAAAACTTCTTATAACTTCTCAGAGAAATAACATGGATAGCAAAATGTCAAGTAGATGGCATGAATTATCATGTGAAGGCTTTAGCCAGCCATAAAGGTCAGCCATTTCAACAGCAAACATTTATAAACCATGATTCATGAAGGATGAATAATACCTTAGGGTTCAACTCAGGGTCCCCTCCAGAATCAACAATACATCCTTTAATGCTTTCTATGAGATCTGGTCTGTCCTGCAGATGAGCAAGAACAGCACCATATCTGCAAGTACAATATAACACAATCAGTTCCTCATACACGTGTCCAAATTAACACTCTTACACTTGGGAATTCTTAGAAAAAGGAGAGCTCTTATTGGTTGCCCACCAACATAAAATTCTTAGTTCTCAAATTGTATTTGGATAGTATTTAAGAAGAAAATAGAGGAAAGGTAGGGATAGGAATAAAGAGGGGAGTCCCCTTGTATGTATAGGAAGGAAAAGGGGAGGAAGGAAATAGATGTGTGTTTAATTTCAAAATAATTCCACTGTCGAAAGATTTGGTTTATAAAAAATGTGAAAAAGGTTCTTCCCCTCGATTCCCTTTCCTTCATTTTCCTCCTCTCTTTGGCTATCCAAATGATTACTCCTCCGTTCATTTCTCTATCCTTATTTTCCTTCCATCAACACATAGTGTCTCCTGTCCATGCGAAAAACGATTGATGATCTCAGATCAAAGGATTAAAAAAAAAAATTCTACTTCAATTGTCAAAACAAAATTATTTATCCAATGAGATAACATAATTCACAAATGCACTTGAGGCAAACTAATGCAAACTAAACAAACTCCATCCTACACAATATCATGCTTCTCCCAATCTTGTCTCATAGGAAACTCTCCTGCGACTCAAAAATAATCATCACTTATTATCAAAAAAAAATTAAAAAATAATAATCATCACTTAATTAATACGCGTTATGATTGAATCAATACCATTTAATTTTATTCAACTAGGCTAGATGGTGAGCAACCCATCACAATTAAATCAGACAGATAAAAAAATACCTAAGGTGAATAAGGTGGGAAGAGATGGAATCAACCTACACAAGCCAACCAGTATTGCTGAAAGTGTGAAAGATCAAGCACCGTTTTCTGCCATTCGCATTAGAAAGCCACGAAACAAGTTCATCCGCCAATTCTTTAATCCGATTCTCAACCTTGTTCCCCAAATCAAACCAAAGCACATCTCTCACAGGAACAACAAAAGTGATAGCATCGATTCCTCTGGAAGTGTACATCTCAGCAAACCTCCTCAAATGCTTTGGCATGGCACCTAACCATCCTAAGATAACCGCCGCAACCTCACAATTGCCAGCGATAGGAAACCCTGAGAGTGGAGAAGAGGCTCTATGCCAATTGAAGAGTTGGCCATTGTTAGGATTGGAGCGAAGGTGATTGAGATTGTTGAAGTGATGAGAATCAGAGGATGAAGGTGAGAGAAAGAACCCTAATTGAGAGGAATTGAGGAAAGGAGAGAGAGGGGGGAGGGAAATGGAGTTGTTGAAGGAGGTTGAAGAGAGAGAAAGGGAGGATTTGAGGGTGGGAGAAAGAGAAATGGCGGAAGGAGGAAGAAGAGAAATGGAGATTGGTTTGAGGAATAAAATGGTGGGGAATTGACGAGATAGATTGCGAAGGTTTAGGAATCGGATTCGAGCTTCCATTGATTTTGAGAGTTTTTGGTGAGGAGGAATGGAGGATAAAGATGGAACTGACGAAGCGTACGAGTACGAGTATACATACTCTGTCCGTGAAATTTAATTGAAAATAAAATTGAGTTGTAAAATAAGGCTAAAAAAACAAGCTTTTAACATGCTTATTAGATTGTCACGAGGATTATACTAGAAATTAAGTTGTAACTTGAACGAAATTAGTTGTAGTTTTATATGACCAAATATAGTTGATCCCTATTGGTGTGACAAGCCACAAATTTCATGTAGTTGGTGATGGCTTGATCACTTAAGCAATTGCTCAAGATGTTGTGAGCCTTGATCAATGCAAGAAGGTGCTCCAAAGATGCCTTGATAGGTGCTCGATCAAGGCAAGGGACCAAGGAGAACGTGGCTTGTTCGAGGCAATACGCGAGTAGCAGGCAAAAGGCTCCTGAAGAGCCGCTCGACAAGTCGAGCAAGTGTGGCTCGATCCAGCAGTTTGTCAAGACCTGGACAGAATGTTCGGAGGGTTTGCTCAACATGTCGAGCAACGTGCAACTCCTCATCAGTATGCGTATTCTGTTTTTGTTGCGGAAATGTTTGGGCTTTAAGCCATGTGGTCCTAGGGCTTCTAACATATGCTAGGCTATATAAGAGAGCTTAGAACATCACTAGAAGTAAGGAGAGTGAGGCTACACAACAGAAAAAGCTAGGGTTAGAAACCATAAGAGTTTGCTTCTCCATTGTGTTAGTTTATGGGTGATATTCATTGTTGAATGGAATCATTATCTTGAGAGCTTGTTCTCAAGTGTGTTTGGTTAGTCATTAATGTATTGTTGAATAGATTAATGAAAGTAATCATCTTTTGAGGGGAAGGTATCATTAGATACCTTATAAACACATTGTTGTTGATTGTTTTGTTGTCTCTTGTTTATGCTCTATTTTTTCACTCAACTTCTACATATTAGTTCTATCAATGTTGGGTCTAGCAATTCTCTTTCGCCTATTATAATTCTTAAATTTTCTATTGTATTCTAATATGATATATATTAATTGCTTTTTATTTTATTTATGAGATTAATAAGTTGATTGAGATGAAAAAAAAAAAAATCAAAATGAAAGAACTCATATAGATGACCACTTGAAATATTTGTGTTTCATATAGTTGACCCTTATTTTTTGAAACTAACATTGTATTTGGATAAGAATCTAAAAGGAAAAACAAAGATGAGAGAAATAGGAGGAGAAAGAGAAAGAGGAAAAGAAAGGACGAGAATGATAAAAAATATTCTTTTTCTTTTAATTTTTTTTCCGCTTTTATAGAGATTGTGATCACCAAAATTATAGGAACAAATCCATTTAAATCTTTTCATTCAAAATCTCTCCCATCTAAATTTTTTACCAAACAAAGGAAGTTGTAAACTTTTATCACTTTTCTTTTCAATCCATATAGTATAAGGGTTTGACATTGTTGTTATATCAGATTAATAAGTTAGATCCCTTGTACTAAAAAACAATGACAAAATACAATCTTTTATATACATCCTTATTCCATATGAGTGTCTATACAAGCATGAAAATAAGATGTATAACTTATTAACTCACCCGACTAATAATACAACAAAACTTTTCAGGCAGTTAATCAAATACTACCATCTAAACATGTCTCAACAACAATGCAGATTATTTATTTGGTCACACAAAAATAAGTTAGTTTTGCTATACCCATATAAAAGACGTGCAGGGCAACAGTAATTACAACACAAGAGTTAAGCTGTCATGAGACCATGCACTTGTGATTGCCAATGCTCTTTCACCAGCCGAAGCCTCTCTTCTCTCTGTAATTCACACTGCTTCTCCTAATACTCAGGGCACCTGCAGCTTGTTCATCATGTAAACGTTCATGAGACCATGCACTTTATTTTTTAAATTTCTTCTGTACACCTGCATATGAAGAGTGACACCTAAAAATCCTTCTAAAAAAAATAGGCTTTCTGTTCACACTGATGCAATATTGGGTGGTAAGCCAAAAATCTTAGGACTTTACTCCTTTTACTCCTTTATATCGCGTTTGATTTTGAGTAATACAAAAAAAAGCTTTTCATAAAAAAAGTTAATAATAATAATAATAATAATAATAATAATAATAATAATAATAATTATTATTATTATTATTATTATTATTATTATTTATTATTATTATTATTATATCTTAACTATTATTTCGGTCTCCGTTCTCTACTGTTCTACTCATTTAGAATATTCCATTTTAAAGAGAGATGAGTTTGACTATGGTTTTTGAGAGATATAGAACATACAATATATTCATGTAAAATCTTATTACATTCGTCTTAATATATACTTTATTATCATACATTTTTTATAATTTTTTATAATACGTAATTAAAAATATTGAGGTTTAAATTTTATTTTGAAAATTGTGGTCAAAGTAAACGAGAAGAATAAAAAAGAACGGAGGTAGTATTATTTATCATCATTAACAAAAATATTACAATAAGATTAACTATATGAAACGAAATAAGATCAGATCAGATCAGCCCAAACTAGACTAAATCAGTTCTTAAAGATCCAGATAAGATCAAAAAGATTCAAATCAGATCAAACTAAATCAGATTAGATCAGACCTTAGTAAATTCATGTTGGATCAGACGAAGAGAGCATGCCCTTAAGATGTCATGAGACAATACACTTGTGACTGCCAATGCTCCTTCACCAGCCGAAGCCTTTCTTCTCTCTCTGATGCGTTTTTTCCGACTTATAGACTTTCAGCACAGCTCTAAGGATTCGAAAATAAAATGAACCATGATCAGTTTGGAAATACCTCTTGCTTAGCAGAAAGTTAAGTTTTTCCAAGCGGATAGCATCACCATATACCCTAGACTGAATTAACATGGAAAACAAAAAGATATTAGTGTTCATGGATAAATTATTGGTTTATGATATTCATAAGTATTATATTCATTAGTATTCGTCATTCAAAACCAGTAATCAAACCAGTAATTAAATTGACATCAATTTTGAAGGAATCAAAAAGCCCACAACTCATTGAATGGTTCTTGCTGTTAAACATCAGAGCTAATCCTCCAAAAAGAGTTGCATTTAATTCCATTGGATGCTTTACTTTTCCCCCTCAAATTGATTAGAAAAGACATGAGCTCATAGAACCAAGGAGATTGAAGAATCTCAATGTGCTTAGCCTGGGCTCCTGATTTGAAAGCTTGTCCTTTCGCACATTTATGAACCTTCTCAACAAAAAAATCACTTGTCTTAAAAAAATTTTATGCATGTAACATACTATTACTCCATGATCAAACTATCCAAAGTGATTAATGAGTAAGTACTAATATGAATATACCTTGTCATACTTTTTCTGAATTTTCCTAAAGCCAATTGCATTAACAATTGCATAAATAAATGAGTAGGTCTTCGCTCTCTTTAGTTAAAAAACCATTGTGATTTTTTAACCTATTCCTTAAGCAGCCAAAGTATTTCCAAATGCGCCATGGGTATGAAAATGATGCATCAGGCAACTTTTGAGCCTCTTTACCAAAATTATCAACAACAGCTCATGACATTTCGTCAAGAGGGAAGGGAAGAAAATGTCATCACATAAGAAAATATAAAAGTTAAGATAACCAAAATAAAGATACTTCTTTAAGTTAGTATTCATTATTCAAAACTAAATCATCAATAGAAGCTAGTATACTCCTACATCACTTTTAATTTTTAAACAATTTTTGGCTTAAGAAAAAAAAATTCGAAGTATGAAATTTGCTTTTTTCTTAGAATTAAATGATAAAAGGTAAATTAAGAAATTCTTAGATCCTAATAATACATATGCTTCATGCTTAGTATTTTGTCTTCTATGCATGATAATTATTTTCTCATCAAGTAAAACATAATAACCCGTTCCTTGAGAAGACTGAAGAGCTTGCATAAGGAATCATCTGATACCAAAAAAGATGTAAAAGGACAGTGTTTACTTACATTATGTTTGGATAATAATTTTGGAGAGAAAAGAAAGTAAAGGAATAAGGGAGGGGAGCGGAGGGAAAGGAGTAGATGAGAAATGAAAGGGAAGTAATTTTTGTTTATTTAAGAGGGAAAGGAAGGGAGATTAGAGTTTTCCCTTCAAATTTTCCAACTTTTAAAATATTGATACCTTAACAAAAATCATTTATCTAATCCCTAGCTACAAATCCCTTCCCGCTTGCTTTGTTATCCATTCAAGAGATTCATCATCCCTCCAAATTCTTTCCCTTTTTTTTTCCTCCATTTTCTTCCTTCCAAACATTATGTTAGTGTTACATTATCATTGCAAGGACTATAAGCATTTCAAATGAGCTTAGATGCTCTATTATAAGGACTTTTTTTAACTGATATCAAATGATTCACTCATCATCTCACGAATCATAAATTGAGAAAGGCGTATTATGATCAGTTTTGTTCAATTTTAAGTCATTTTGAAGAAATTGCAAATTCAAAAATCAAATTAGCTAGGTAATTATGCTATATTGATTTTACTTCATCTACCAGATGATTTCTAACATGGGTGTGATACTCTGATACTTCATTTTTGACTATAAATATGAATTTTTCATAATATTGACGAATCCGTACCCATGGCCTAGTAACAACTTTAGATCACATTATTTACATTGGGTATGTATGGTTTCGACTACTTTAAAAATTTGCAATTCTTGAACCACTGAAAATACTTCAGTTTATGGCAGTATAATGGATATACCAAGCTTTTGTTGCAAACCATATGAGACAACTTATAAGTATATAGGAAAGTATAGGATGTTATAACATATATTTTCTATTTTTGTTACTGCTCTTCCTAATATTATGTTCTCTATTTTTGTATCTTAGGCATCTGTGCATTCAAGGCCTTTAGGGTTCTATTTAGAATTGTATATATCTCTTGTACATTGTTCTTTACAAAGTAGCATAAAATCATTCTTCCCAAGCTTTCTATATATATGGTATTAGAGCCATAATATATTTTTCAAAAAGGTTTTTTGACCTCCATTTTTGTTCCCCATCTCGTTTTTTTCAATATGACTGGGGGAAGCAATAACATTAAGCCATCAATGCTTATTCACGATCCGTCTTCCTTATATTACCTTTATCCATCCTAAGGTTCCAGTATGTCCATCACCAAGTACACACTTACGAGAGAAAATTACGATGTTTGGTCCAAGGCAGTAATGAATGGTTTGAAAGGGAAATAAAGAAATTTTTGTTACTGAAGATGTTAAATAACCAAATGAAAATGTTTTAATTAGAATTTTCAGCTTGAAAATCTAATAACTCAACAATTTGCTCTTAGTTTTTCATACAACCAGTCTTGTAGGACACAAACTTGCTTTTGAGATGTGGAATGACTTGAAAGAATGCTATGTTGTTATGAATGCGCGAAACTCAACACTCTCAAGAGATAATTAAATGGAAATCCTAATTTTAAATACTCTCTATAATTCAGAGTTAATGTCTTATTTGCTTTTTACACGTTTATCAATACATCAATTCAATCCATGATATCTCTAATTATGTATAACTGAAAACTATAAAAAAAATTGATATTTATAACCTTCACATTGAGACGAATCAAACAAGATCCAATCAGGACAGACGCAAGGACAAGCTGGGTCTATGCCCAGGGCCCAACAAAAACTACGCAAAAGTTATCTTTAGGAAGAATTGAACTTAAGACCTTATGTAATTAAGCTATGTAGTTAACCATTAGACTAAAATGATGCTTTCAATGATAATTATTACTTTATTTAGTAATTATAGAATTATAAATGCATGGTTATCAAACAAAAAGTGAATAACTTAGAGATTGAACTTGAATTAGTATTAACACTTCTTTTTTTTGTGCCTTTTACTTTTTCTATGGCTAATCCTCTAAATTTATTTATTTTTTATTTTTCAACATATTATTTTTTTTTTGTAATGTACGTAGTACCTTTGTTTTTATTTGGTTGATTTTATGTTTGTTGGTTTTGAGCAAATTAAATTTGTAGGTGTTAAATATTTTTTTCATTTTGTATGATATATAGAGTTCTTTGAATTTTATTGATTATTATGTGATTCTTTTGGAGTTGTAATAGCTCAATAAACATATTTGATATAACTAGTGAATTCTTAGAAGATCATACTTATGATATTCAATATTATTCATTCCTTATTGATTGTCTATGTTTGAATCTTTTTTTGAGATTTTTGGTCAAAAGTGGACAATAAAAAGGAAACAAGGAAGTATATAAATGTATAATTTTCCTCCGCATAAGATTAAGGAGGATTTAAAGTCGTACATCCACAATTTTCAAATTCTAGGTCTACTTTTGATGTTGCAAATATCAGACGTGATAAAATTTTAGGATAATTATCTTGTCCTTGTTAATATAATGTAGTTCTTTTATTAAATTCACTTTCACTTTTCAATAATTAGTGATGGTTATTATTTTATTAATTCAGGCACTACTCTTGGTGATTTTGTATAAATCTTATTTGAATTTGTATATATTGGCGTGTAAAATTTTTTCCAACATTAATAAACTTTCTTTTTATTAATCTATATTTTGTATAAATCATATATTGGTGTGTAAAATTTTTTTTCAAAATATTATATTTTATTTTCGCCCCCAATCCCTAAAATATCACTGTCGGCCTTAGATTTAACTTAAATTAAGAGTAAAATGTGAATAGTGTTCAAAAAATAAATGAAACATTAACTCTGAATACGACTTCACAAGCTATATAGTTATAGTAAACACTATGCCTCTTAATTATCTCAGTCAGTCTCCTAAGAAATTGCCTCTCTAAGAGACGTCTCTCAAACCCATTCTGATCCATTAAAGCTTATTGCCTACTCTTACTCTACATTATTCTTTATAGGTCGACCCAATCAGAGCTCGCAAGAATTTGTGCACTTATCTAGGGTATTGCCTAAAATCTAGAACTCATTTGTCCCCTTTCACTAACCTGCACAATCAACAGGGAAAACAGCATCATTTTTGGACTGAATACGACTCATGCATTGATTGATGTGTTGCTTTAGCCTTCTATATCCAATCACTGGAAGTGTCTTCCCCAGTTGCTTCATGTAATTTTCATAGATCTTGCAGAATTTCATGTTTCCTAGTAAACAGTAAACAAAGCAAACAATTTGTCTAGAGGAAATAGGTGCAAATTAATCGATACATTGATTATTGAGGTTTATAGGGAGCCCCTAACATTAAAGCTACACTCAACACCCTCAACACATTTTAGCGGGGCAGACCAAAAATGTTGGAAACTCTATTTAATTTTGCAATATCTTTGAAAATAAGGCCTTTTATTATATCAAATTAAAAGATAAAAAAATTTTCATTTCAAGAAAAATAATTAAAAATAAAATGTATTGTAACGTCATATTCAAAAATTATTTCAATATAATATACAAAAGAATTACTTAAAAAGTGTTGCTCGAAACCAAGTCTGGATAACACCTTTTAATATTTGAGACTTTTTATTTCTGAAGGCTTTAGGTGATTGACTATCCTAAATGACCTTAGAAGCATTTACAAAGTATCTCCTCTAAGACTTGAAAGTAACAAAGCTGAATATTTCAACAAAAAAAGTACCCGCATTTACAAATCTACTTCAAAGTTATTGAAACAGAGATTATTCTCTATTGCAATTTCTCCAACTAATTTGTTACTTCAAATTACATTATCAAATCAGGCAATTTATCTAGGATCGGAAAGAAACTAAATTTATTAACATATTCAATATTTTGAAACGTTTAAGAAACGTGTGAAGAAACTTTCTAAACGTTTCGCCACAACAAAGGAACTAGGTAATATATATTCAAGTTGGAGGCCAAGTATGTAATAAAAAGTGAACTCTGAATTTTTGCCTCCCTTCTGTTTTGATTCAAGAATTCGGTGTTTTTTGCTACCTTGAACGATTTTAATTTGAGTAAAATTTTATAATATAAAAAGAAAATAGTCGATATATAATTCCTCCATCGTTATATTAGACATAATAAAATTGTATATTTATAAAACTTATATTATTTACTGTGGCTAATACATAAGAACAAATATAATCAAGTGAAATCTTGCTTGAATCGTCTAATCGCATATTTTCATACAGTGACGAAGCCAAGATTGTTGATTTAAGGGGATTAAATTATCGATATACTAGTAAATTATTTACTATATAAAAACTAGTTAAACTATGAAAATTTTAAATCATATAGACTGAAATAAACTTGAATCGTAGCAAAAATATTTGACAAATGAAGTTGAAACTTCTCTTTTGAAAAAAAAAAAACTAACTATTTTGGACTTCATATTTTTGACTAGTAAGTCTCCAAAAAAAACATTATTAAAATTAAGATAGAAAAATGCAAACATTAAACATACACTAAAAAGGATAAATGTGAAATTAAGAATGATTAAGAGTAATGACGGCATTATAATATTAATTTATTAGTATATAAAAAAAATAATAGTTAAAAATTAGGGTTTGATTACAAATGTGTTACTCCAACTATTGAGCTATATTAATTTTAGTAATATTTTTGCACTCTTTAAACTATATGTCATATTAGTAAGGGGGCCAAAACCAAAAATACAAAGGATCGCATTTTCGGTAAAGGGGTCGGGCCTCCCTGGCCCCCATGTAGCTTTGCCCATGCTTTCATAATATCAAAATTTTGTAATTTTTAGTTAATTATAATTTAAGATATAAATAATTAAAATTGCGCATTAAATTGCGTAAAAATCAAAATGTAACAAGTATAATAGAACAGTTAAAGGAATTAACCGAAAGAAAAACTTACAGATTTTGTATAAAGAAAAAGAGAGGACGGTCAAGGAGGTTTCATTTTATTATAGTAGTATTATTCGATAAATTAGTTAGTTTAAACAGTTTATTATTATCAATAAGTTAATTTTGATTAAGTTGCTCTTAGTATCGTGTTTAAAATCAGCTGCTCAAATTAATAGTTGGTTAAATCACTTACTCTAATTAACTACTAGTCATCAGTTATCAATAATTTGTCAAACACTCTAAAAGTTATTTTCTTTAGCTTTAATTAAAAAATTCATCAAATCTAGATATACAGAATGGTACTATATCCTTCAATTTAAGGGTAATCATAAATATATATTTTATGAAAATCATGCTATACATTTCCTATGTCGAATAAAATTGGAATTTTTGGAAAAGTAAAGGGTTTAGAAGCTTATAATCATCACCCAACTCCCAAGAGGCCAAGACCATCAACTATAAATCACTCAAGCTCAGAAGCGCAAGTTGAATGTTGATGCCTTAGATAGACTTTTTACTATCGACCTAGCCAGGTTCATGTTCGCTGCCTTTGCCTTTTCCCTCTTCATGCAAGTTTGTTCACCTATTTCCTATCCCCACTCCCCAGACATAGTCATTATTAGGTCCACCTAACTCGAAATAACTGAATTATGATTAGTTAGGGTGATAATTTCAAACTTGAAATACATTTGTATAACCCATTAAATTTAACTAGGTTAATTCTGAATTAAGTTAATAAGTACAACCTAAACTTAATTCATTTAATATTTGTTTCATAGTAAATACAAAATAAACAAACCATAAACAAAAAGTTTAAAATTATGGCCTAAAAAATAAGATGTAGTCAATGTTAAAAATCCTTAAATGAAAACAATAATTTAGGGGTGTCAAACAGATCTGGTTGGGTTAGCTTTAGGTTTAGTCATATGTAAATAGGTCAATAAACCCTTGACAACCTAACCGTTTAATTAAATGGGTCAAAAATTGAAACTCTAACCTAATCTGTAATAGGTCGATCCACCTACTAAAAACCTAATTAATCGATTTTTTTTTTGTTTGATTTTACTCGATTTTTTCAAGTCATTAGACTCATATATTTTAAATCATTTGACTCACTTTTCCATTTCATTAGAATCTTTATAATTCAAAATTTAAAAGCTAAATACATAAACTGATACATTGCGATTCACATTTCACAGTAAATATGCTTTAAAACTCAACTAGCATAATAAGATAATACTAACATACTAACATCATTGTATACGGATAGTTAGAGTCTAATTCAAAATTCAAAAGTAAACCAATCAAAGAAAAAAAAAATAATTGTTAAGTAACAACCAACATCCAAAATTATATCTTTAGTTTTTTCAAATCATAATCTAAAATATGGTGGTTGAGGAGGAGTTTAAGAGCTAAATTAATTTGGATGGAAAGTACTTGAGCTTAGACTTAAACTTTTACTCGGGCAAGACATGTCTTCATGAAGTTGTCTAGATGTTACGGTCATATATATATATATATATATATATATATATATATATAAAAAAGAAGGATTTTAAAATAAGAAAAATGAGAAGTATTTTTGTTTAGTTACTATATATATAAAAAAGGATATTATATTATAAATTAAGAATATTCTTCAAGTTTATGTCATAGTATCTTTTCTGTGTAACATAGTGACTTTTACATTTATATGTTTTTATCTAAAAGAAATCAAGGGTGTAGAGTACTTCTTACGCTTCTCATTTTCAACACCCTTCTCATTGGATGCCTCACACGTGCGACCAAAAAAAATTACACTTGCCGAATTCAAGCCTTTAAAAATCAATTTCAAGACTTAAAAAGCCAAATCTAATACTTAAAACCCCTACTCTAAGCCTCAATCTTGCTTCTCTAGAGGCTTAATTTAATTTTTCAGTTATTGACTTCAACCTTTAAAACACTCATTTCACCACTTAAAATGTCAATTCTAACTCTTAAAAACCCTTTTCTAGCCCTTAATTTTATATTTTACTTACCTACCTGAATAGTAAAATATTCACTTCAAGACTTAGAATGTCGTTTTGAATTTGTCAAATCAAAGACTTAAAATGCCTATTATAAGTTTCAAAATGTCCAATTTGAGTTTTAAAATGACAGAGTGGTCGCACATATGTGGCTGTCTCAAAAAAAATTTGTTGTATATTCATGAAGTTGTCTAGGGTTTTTTTAATGGGTCTAGAGTTTTCGGTGATGGGCCTTTATTTGTTGGGCTCTATATTTTTTCCCTGTTAAAGTTATATAAAGTTTTAGGTCAAATATTAAAGGAAAAATTATTTGGAATAATTCAATAAAGTTTTATTTGTTGGGCCTTTATAATTTTCTTACAATAATCCCACTTATTGATTAACCATGAATAATCCCATCTTTATGAGGTATTTTCCTAGAGTATACTTGGATAACCCAATGATTTGCTATAGTAGATAATTTACCTTAATAGTAAACTGAAAATTATTTTAAAACTAGAGAAAAATTTTGAAACTTTACATAAAAATTTCTGAATAATAAAAAAAAATCATTAAACTTTTTCAAACATTTTTTTAACATTTTATCGACATTTTATTTTAATTTATATTTTTAAAAAAAAAATAAAACTTGCTATAGCAAGTCATCAGGTTACCGAGTTTACTCTAGGAAAATACCCCTGAAACTTGGGATTATTCATGGTTAATCAATAGGTGGGAATATTGTAGGAAAATCATAAATAGATTGTATTATTTTAGGTAATTTTTCCAATATTAATTGGGTTAATATGAGGTAATATGGGTTTACTTGACCTGAATTAACCCATATAATAAATGGGTTACACATGTTTTATTGAGTTTAAAATTTCAACCTGAACCTAACGCATTTAATAAACAGATGAAATTAAGTTGACCCATTTAATTGATCGGGTTACATATCTAAACCCAAACCTGCTAATTTTGGGTGGGTTTCAAATCAGGTTAGCAAGTCGATCAGCTTTTGTCAAGCTTACTAAATACTCTAAACAGGTTAAGTGGGTCAAAATCAGGATGACCAGATCTGTTGCAAATCAATTCAGGATTGTTATTGTCAACCCAATTAACTAAACGGATTAGGCTTTAGTCACAAGGTTTCTTACCTGTTATATATGACTCCAAACCAACACAATCTGATCTATTTGACAAACTTAATCATTATTATATAATCTAGTTGTAGTTTATGCTATCCTTTTGACCTAAAACACCTTCTCCATTGACTATTCCAAACAACACAATCTACTATGTGGATTCAATCTCGCACTTTTGCTATACTAATCTGTATTATTCATGGTAGCAGTGGTGAAGATTGACTCCGCCTCCAAGAGGCGACGACGCTTGGGGTGTGATCATAAAGGCCGTAGAATGAATGACTTCACAAACAAATATAATTCTTTTTATGTATGTTTGTCCTTAATCATAATTCATAAATAATCTAACAACTTTCTAGAGTTCACTAACCTAAGGCTAATCAACACTAGTCATACTTAATTATGGAGTTTTATTAAAATGGATTTCCTTAAATAAATACACCCTATTAATTAATAATATTACTATCAATCTTTTTAAACCCTTTCCTTTTAAATCTTAATTCTAGGTGTTATGGTTGGATTGAAACGCAAGGTAGTTGGGTCATGAGGAAACATCAAGTCAAGTTTGAGTTGATTACAAATTACAACACCTTGTTCTAACTTTTCAACCTAGGTATGGGTTAATAATATGTAGTTTTTGTAGGTCTAAGGTCTAAGCAATTTGTTATAGCTATATTAGGACATTTAACTTTGCTATTCGGTCACATTTTTATTTGGACTTTTTTAACATTGGTAACGTCTTGGCAATCTCAAGTTCCAATTTACATTAAGTTTATACCAACTTGGTTTAGGTTTGTGTTCATGTTGTGCGAAATTTAAGTTTGGTCAATTTATTTTCTGCCAATTTGAGATCTGATCAATTAGGCGTGAGGTTTATATTAGGTCTCATTTGTAAAATGTTAATTAAGTTGATATCATGTGGATCGTGTCTAGGGATAGATTCTGATCAAATCTAGACCAAATCCGCTTGAACCCAAATTTGATTTGTTAGCTGAGAATGGATCCAAATTCTACCAAAACTTGCAAATCTACAAAATCTAGGATTCAAATCTAGATGCATGTATGGATCTCACAATAAAACGAGTTTGTAATAACCACTTAAACATGTCTATATGAACATTTTTATGCATGCATGTACTTTGTGTGATTTGATTTATGTCATAATTTCCGAAACAACTCTAAAAATATCATATTGTAATAGATTAATATCTATATTGCTACTTATGAAAATAATAGGGTTCTTACACTATTTATTTTTTATGTATTTCTTAATATTTTTTCATTACGAGATAAAACTGAAATTCCCTACATGCTATATGCAAGAGAGAATGGAATCAAATCACGAAGTCTAGAAAATTAAACTGCAAATCAAAATTTGAAAATCTACAAATTTTACCTAGAGAAAAATTAAACTTTGTACCAACTTTATATATAGTGTATTTTTTTAAAATAAATGGGCTGATAAGTTTGCTTCATAAACATTAATGCAGATAGCCATACATATTTGGTTATCTCAAGGGTCTTTAAATCTTTTCCTTCTTTTTGGTATGCTTAGTTTGTTTTGCCAGTTGTATAGGCTGTATGCTTTGTCCCTTGTATATATAACCCTTGAGGGCTCTCTGAAATGACAAGCACAAAATTAGAGGCATGTACCTCTTTTTGATTCACATACCTGTGCAAATAATAGAAGAATATTTTGTCATCATAATATTAGAGCAGGAGCTCAACCAACCCATGAAATTCTGCTAAATCAGTACCTTTGCACTGCTGCAAGTTCGTTGCTCACATTCCTCCTTTCATTCTTCCTGTCTATTCTAAACCTTTCATTTTCATCTCTTTCTCTTCTTTCTATTTCTTTTTTGTATAACAATGGCAGAAATAAAAAATCAAAACTAAAACAAAAAGAACCCAAATCAATACAGCCCATTATACCTTCATCCTTCTAATGGATCAACCATTGTGAGTGTGGAGAAGCTGCAAGGTGTGACTGATTATAGAGGATGGAGAAGGTGCATGGAAATAGCCCTATCTGTAAAAAGGAAGCCGATACTGGAGCAGTAAAGAAGGAAGAAAATGATGAAGCAAGGGCAGAAATGTGGAACACCTGCAATGACATGGTGATAGCATGGATATTGGGATCAGTAAGTGAAAGCATTAAAAAAGTCTATTATGTATTTTACTGTTGCTTCTGATATATGGAAACACCATGAAAGAAGATATTTGATAACTAATGGAGCAAGAAAATATCAGTTGAATAAAAATGTTTATGATGCAAAACAAAATAGCATGAATGTGAATGAATATTATACCTATATGCAAGGGATATGGGAAGAACTGGACTCATTAAATGTTTGGCCAGTTCTATCCATTGTGTCTGAAGAAATGAAAATTTTCTTAGATGTGTTGAATAAACAAAGGGATGAGCAAAAATTGTTTCAGTTTCTCACCGGTTTGAATTAAACCTATAACACAAAAAGGAGCCACATACTGATGATGACTCCTCTCCCTAGAGTAGAATTGGTGTGTTCTATGATATAGCAAGAAGAGAGTCAAAGGGAAGTGTGCATGAGTGAAAAAAATGAACCTGAGATTTCTGTCGTGTACAGTAGAGATCTAGATATGTGCAAAACATGTGGAATGAAAGGACATGCTAGTGATCTTTGTTTGACAGTTGTGGGGTATCCTAAATAGCATCCAAAACACAAAAATTATGGTGGAAACTTGAATGATAACAGAAGTAGAGAACAAGGGGGGAGATACAATAATAGGAGTGCTAGAGTGCACTATAATAGAGGGGGCAAAGCTCAGCAGTATGGAGTAGGCAGTATGACAGCTGCTAATGCATAAGGGGACTTTGATGCTCAGTCCTTGAGTAGCACTGGGACCAGCATCAGTGCACAACAACTGGAGCAGTTGTTGAAACTTCTGCCTGGAGTAAGCAAAAACTTGGGGATGCCTTCTGAGACAGAAGATGATTTTGAAAATGGATTTGCAAATATGGTAACATGTTGTCATGCCACAAGCATTAAAAATGAATGGATTATAGACTCAGGTGCTTCTGATCATATAACAGGAGACCTGAGTGTACTTGAGCATCCAAAGAAGATCAAATGTGGGAATAAGATCAATCTTCCAAATGGATTGACCTTTGAAATTTCTCACTATGGTGATGTCACATTGAAAAATAGTCTAAAACTGAAAAATATGTTACATGTTGGTGATTTTAATTTTTAAGCATAACCAGCTTTCTGTCACCAAGCTTGTGGAAGATAATACGTGCAAGGTGAGTTTCTTTAATGGGTTTTGCATCATCACTAGCACTGTGAATGATGAAGTAAAGGGAGTTGGGAAGAGCAAAATTGGTCTGTACTATCTCCAAAATGAGCTCATGGAAGAAACACTGAGTGAACTGAAGAGGATGTTGTGTGTAGTAAAACAAACACATCAAAGAAAAATGGTGATGAATGTACTTTTGAATCCCTGTAGCATTACTAATATACATCAGCTTGGGAAGGCTGAATTGTGGCACTACAGGCTGGGACATGCTCCAACACATACTCTGATAAACAGTAGTGCATCTCAAAGAATGACACGAAAGAAAGTAGAGTGTGTGTTGTGTGTCCAATGGCCAAATTTACAAAACTCCCTTATCACCTGAGTACCTCTCATGCTACTGAAAGTTTTCCACTTGATACATGTGGATATCTGGGGACCATATAGAGTTGAAACAAGAGGAAAGCACAGGTACTTTCTAACTATTGTAGATGACTGCTCTAGAAATAATTGGGTTCACCTGCTCAAAGAAAAGTCATATGCATTCAAGGCCATTGAGGAATTTGTTTTAATGGTCAAAAACCAATTTAACAACAGTGAAAATTGTCAGGTCAGACAATGGGACGGAATTTAAGGACCAACGGTGTAAAGCACTTTTTTGGTACACTTGGAATCATACATCAAACAAGCTATGTGGGGAGACCACAGCAGAATGGAAGAGTGGAAAGGAAGCACCATAATATTTTGGAGATGGGAAGAGCATTGAGGTTTCAGGCTGGTCTTCCTTTACATATTTGGGGAGATTGTATACTTACTGCTGCTTATATCACAAACAGACTACCCACTCTAATCCTGCACAACAAAACCTCTTATGAAATACTGCACAAAACCAAACCTGATTATTCATTAATGAAAGTATTTGGGTGTCTTGCATTTGCGTACAATCCATCTCTCACAAAAAAAAAATTTCAAGCCAGGGGAGTGCCATGTGTTATGATGGGATATGCTGCAAATAAAAAGGGCTATAAGCATCTTAATCTTAAGGCAAAAGCAATGTTTGTGTCTAGAGATGATGTCAAATTCCAAGAATCCATTTATCTTTATCACCTAAAATCCTCCTCCATTCCTAGTACCTTCCTATCTCTTCACAAAATACTACAAACACATTCATTCAATCTCATCAACCTGATGATTCTTATATTTTTGACACACATAATCGAGAGCCTACACCTATCCAACATGTGCCTTCCCCACCTCAATCTCCCTTACCAGCTGCTCCACCAATTCTTCCTCACTCTCTTTGCCGGTCATCAAGGACCCATCAACCTCCTGTTTAGATGAGTGATTACCACACTTCACCTCATCATGTGGCCAATATTATCTCTCACACCTATCACTCACCAACACTCCTACTTTCTCACTTACTTAACTCATCAACCTGAACCTGTGCATTTCAAACAAGCCATACAATAGCCAAATTGGATCAAGGCCATAAATGAGGAACTAGCAGTCTTAGAACTCAATAACAGATGGGAATTGTCTACTCTTCCTGATGGTAAAAAAAACCCATAGCATGCAAATGGATCTACAAAACGAAATACAAGGCTAATGGTAGCAAGGAAAGAGATAAAGTTAGACTTGTTGTATTGGGTAATAAACAATAGTATGGGATTGATTATGCTGAGACATTTGCACCTGTAGCCAAACTAACTACAGTGAGGTCTCTCCTTGCTATTGTTGCTCTGGAAGGATGGCATGCATATCAAATGGACGTTAAGAATGCGTTCTTGCATGGTGATCTCAATGAGACTGTCTATATGAAGCCTCCACCAGGATATCTTGGTCCTAACACTCCCCTTACTGTGAATCAAGGGGAGTTTGCTTCTTTCCATCATACATCTCCACATATGGTATGTAAACTCAACAAAACCTTGTACGGTCTTAAACAAGCCCCTCGCCAATGGTTCACTAAACTAAGCTCTTCTCTAAAAGCTCAGGGTTCTAATCAGTCTAAGATTGATTACTCTTTGTTCACAAAGCAAGCTGGCCAAAGTTTCATTGTTGCTTTGGTCTATGTTGATGACCTAATTCTTGTTGGTAATAATATCAATTTGATACAAGACACAAAGCATGGTTGTCTAGCTTATTCCACATGAAAGACCTGGGATCTCTTTTCTATTTCTTAGGCATTGAGGTTGAAAGCTCTTCTCAAGGTCTCTTTTTGTCTCAAAAGAAATTTGTTACTGATCTTTTAAAATAGTTCCACATGACCAGATGTAAACCCTTGAGTCTTCCCATGGCATCCCATCTCAAACTCACCTCCACAACTAGTGATCCCTTGCCTCATTCTAAAATATTTCAAAGATTGGTTGGCAAATTAATATGCCTCACCATCACTAAACCAATTACCTCATACACCATTTGTACTCTCAGCCAATTCATGAATCAACCTACTACATCCCATCTCCAAGCAGCTTTTCGTGTGCTCAAATACCTTTCCTAGTGCCCTGGTTAAGGCATACTCCTTGCTACAAAGTCTACTGCTCACCTCACTGTATACTGTGACAGTGACTGGACTGGTTGTCCATCCACACGACGCCCCACCAATGGTTTTTGCATCCTTCTTGGTGACTCTCCCATATCATGGAAGTCTAAACTCCAATTGGTGGTAGCTCGATCCTCAACTGAAGCGGAATATAGAGCCATGGCTCTCACAGCATGTGAAGTCCTTTGGGTTACTCAACTACTCAAGGAATTGGGGCTTAAAAATCTACCTTCCACTGCTCTAAATGTGACAATCATGCAGCTCTGTCCATCGCAGCCAACCTTGTCCTTTATGAGAGAACAAAACACATTGAAGTGGACTGCCACTTCATCAGAGAAAGGTTGCGTCAAGTGGCATCACTCCTTCACAAATATCCTCCTCCAGCCAACTTGCAGATGTCTTCACTAAGGTTCTTCCTATTAATCAGTAGGCTCTTTTGTTGTCCAAGATGGGAGTTCGCAGTGAAGCTCCTCTCTCATCTTGAGGGGGAGTAATGTAGATAGCAATACATATTTTGTAATCTCAAGGGTCTTTTAAGTTTTTTCCTTCTTTTTGGTATGCTTAGTTTGTTTTGCCAACTGTATAGGTTGTATGCTTTATCCCTTGTATATATAAGCCTTGAGGGCTCTCTGAAATGATAAGCACAAAATTAGAGGTATGTTCTTTTTTCTGATCCACGCACCTGTGCAAATAACAGAAGAATATTTTGTCATCAAACATCAATTAGGTCCCCTAACCTATTTTTTGTACTGGATCTGGATTCATCCATTGTTTTTCGTAGTCATGTGACTCATGTCATTAACTGAAATCAAATAGATCCCAAATTAGTGGGGATTTAACGAGATAGATTGCGAAGGTTAACGAATCGCATTAGAGCTTCCATAGATTTTGAGTGTTTTTGGTGAGGAGAATAAACAAAAGTAACTGATGAAGCGTATGAGCACGAGTATTCGATCAAATGGAGTCAGATTCGGTCATATTCGATTTGGTCAATTTCTAATTATGTCATTTTTTAAGTCATAGTCTTTGGTAAATTTTTATTTAGAAAAATGTTCTTAAGTGTATTCAAGTATTCAACGATATACTTCATGAATCTTAATGTTTTGATTTTTGATGTCTCAAAGTAATGAATATATTAACTAATTATTAATATTAGATTTAATCTCAAATTATGAAGAATCTATAAAATCACGAGTTAATGATTTTTACAAAAATGAATGAAGTTTTTAACATGCTCATTAGAAATTGTCAATAGGATTATATTAGAAATTAAGTTGTTTGATTAGAACTAAATTATATTTTTTGGACATTCCTAACTTAAACAAAATTAGTTGTAGTTTTATATAACCACATAAAGTTGCTTACTAGCATAAATTCTTAGATTTTAACAAATTTTCTAATCATCATACAATATTACAATATTATAAAAGAATTGAAAAGTACCACATGGCAATTTTATAGAGTATTGCATTAATTATGATTTTAAGTAGGAAAAATTACCGTGAACAATCCAACTTTTTGTTAATTTTCTTATAATAATACCAACTATTGATTAACCGTGAATAATACCAACTTAGAGGGGTATTTTCCTAAAATAATATCAACTTTAGTTTATTAACTAATATACCAATTTTTTTGTGTTATAATCACCTATAGTTTGATTTTTAATATGTTAGACATTTTTTAGGAAAAACACCCCTTTAAGTTGGTATTATTCATGGTTAATCAATAGTTGGTATTATTATAGGAAAATTAACAAAAAGTTGTATTATTTACGATAATTTTTCTTTTTAAGTATTAAAGGTAACTTTTCAAAAAGATTTTTATCAGATCAAATCATACTATCATACAATACTATAACGGCCCGTTTGGTTAGTGGTACTAAATAGTGGTAATAGTATTAATTTATAGTGTAAAATTTCATCAAAAGTTACATGTCATTCCCATGGTAATGAAATTTTAATCACAAAAAAGTTTTTTGGTTTACAAATTTTCATTACCACCTAATACCACATCTTTCAATGGTAATGCATTGGAATTAATTTTATGAAGAAAATAAGATGATTGAAGTTGGACAAGTATGGCCATCAAGTTAGCCAAGAGATTTTTCAACCAAAATTACACTAATTTCATTCAAATTACTATCATTTAATACCATCTACCAAAGGGGCCGTAAAAGGACTAAAAAATTCCACATGACAATTTTATAGAGTATTGTATTAGTTATGATTTTAAGTATTAAAGGTAAATTTTCAAAAGGATTTTTCTTAGATCAAATCATATAATCATACATCATATCATAAAATATGATACAATCATGCAATACTATAAAAGAATAGGAAAATTGCAAATGACGATTTTATTGAGCTTTACCAAATGAAATCATTTTTACAGGTTAAAATGTGATTGTGGAACATTTAAATCATATTCACTATAATATGCAATTACATCAAATTTTTATTTAAAGGTATTTTTATACTAATAAATTTCTGCAATACACTAGTTTGTATACTAGTATGTTATAAATAAAATGCATTTTAATTTATTCATCAAATTAACAAGTTGGATGAAATGAAAGAAAATCAGAATGAAAAAACTCATAGAAGACCACTTTAAATAATGTGTTGATTTATATACTTAATCCTAATTTTTTGAGATTAACACTATATTTGAATAAAAATATAAAAATGAGAGAAAAAAAAAAAAAAAAAAGAGACGAAAGAAATAATAAGAAAAACTTCATTTATTTTCACTTATGGAAAGATTGTAACCAACAAAATTATGACAACAAATCCATTCAAATCCTTTCATTTCAAATCTTGCCCATCTTAAATCTTTTACCAAACAAAGGAAGTTGGATCACTCCCTTTCCTTTCTTTTCAATTCCTCAATCCATACAGTTTAAAGGTTTGACATTAACGTTGTACCAAATTAATAAGTTAGATCCCTTGTTCTAAAAAACAATGACAAAATACAATCTTTTATGTACATCCATAATCCATAGGAGTATCTATACAAGCATGAAAATAAGATGTACAACTTAATAACTCACCCAACTAATACCAACTTTCCAGGCAGTTGATCAAATACCATCTAAAAATGAGTCTACAATAATGCAGATTATATATTTGGTCACACAAAAATAAGTTAGTTTTGCTACCCATATAAAAGACGGGCAGGCAACAGCAATTACAACAAAAGAGTTAAGCTGTCATGAGACCATGCACTTGTGACTGCCAATGCTCCTTCACCAGCCGAAGTCTCTCTTCTCTCTCTGATTCACGCCGCTTCTCCCAATACTCAGGGCACCTGCAACTTGTTCATCATGTTAATGTTCATACCAATTATTCTCATTACAAGCTTTCTAAGCAGATAATTTAGTTCTGCTGGCCAATATCCACAATTTTTTTCAAAATCAAAAATACTATATTTAGATAGCAACTTTAGTGAGAAAAGAAAGGAAATGAAGGAAAAGGGGAAAAAATAACAGGAAAGTAACTCTTCTTTGTTAAGGAGAAGAGGAGGATAAGGAATGAAGATGAAAGTTTCCTTTCAAATCTTTCCAATTTTGGAAAGATTGATTCCTTAACAAAAATCATCTATTGAATCCCCTTCAAATTCAGCCCCTCCAAATCCCTTTCCTTTCATTTTGTTATCCAAACAAGCGATCCTTCATCCCTTCAAATTCCTCCTCTTTCATTTTGTTATCCAAACAAGTGAATCCTTCATCCCTCCAAATCCCTCCCCTTCCTCTTTCATTATTTCTTTCCATCCAAACACGGTAAATCAATTAGTTTGCATTTTTACTGACTTCCAGAATTTCACCACTGTTCTTTGATTCGAGAATCCAATGAACTATGATCAGTTTGGACATACCTCTTGCTTAGCAGAAAGTTAAGTTCTTCCAATCGGATAGCATCACCATACACCCTAGACTGAATGAACATGGAAAACACAAAGATATTAGTTGTCATGAATACATTACTGTTTTATTTTTAGCCATAAATGGCTTGTTTGCTTAAAACCGGGGTAAAACTACATAACGGGCAGGGCCGCCTAGTCCAAACGTGTGGCTCATTGTATTTTTACTTGGTCTCCTTACCAATTTATAATGTATAAAAGTTGATTAAGTATCACACAAGATCATGTAAAAATTTATGATGAAAGCATTAGAAATGAAACTTCAAGTCTATGGTTTCGGTCTTCATGCATGCTAGAAATTAAAATATTAATTAAACAGATTAATTCTTATTAGAATCTTCACAGCCTCCCAAATTTGAAGTTTCAAATCATAGAATTTTTGCATCTAAAAACAAAAATTTCAAATCGACTAGTTTTGCTAGTGTATTAATAATTAGATTATAATTATTTTGATAGTGTACTGTCCATTTACCCCCGATTTAAATTCGTAGCTTCACCCCTGCTTAAGATTACAGGGAAACCATCTTGCCAAGTGCCAACCTCTAAATGAACCATTTTGCAATTCCTAATTAACAGAAACTGATCAGCAATAACAATAAATTCCTCAGTTTAGAACACAGAGTATTACTCCTCCATCCCTTTAATTTCTCCCGTTTCAGAAAGAGAAAAAAAAATCGCACTAATTTGAAAATATACATTTTGAATGACGAATTCTAGAACTCTTCAGCCTAGAATCTTAATCATGTTCATAGTATTTCTTGAACTTGTGATGTTATACCTAGTCACCTAAATCCAAACAGAGCACAAATGAAACCTGCTCTTCGAAAAACCTTTTTGACATACAAAAAAGATACCTCTCGACATAAAGGACATCTCTTCCTTGGAGCAGCTGTTTTCAATCCGTCAACAATTGTCACTGAAGCAGTAGAGCAAGCACACATATAGCATAAAATATGACCACACCTAAGAGCAACTGCATCAAAAACTATATCCTGTCAACAAAAAAGGGTCAGTGAAATGAAGATTACTACCATGTTGAAAAATGATGAAATCAACATATAGAACTACATATGACTAAATACAAGAGATTATACACTCTGAGAACCGTAAAACTCGCGTGTTGTTTGATTGAAAAATTCAACAGAAATACAAACTCATAACTACTCCACTTCACTAAAAAAAATCCAAGACTCCCTGAAGTGTAAGTGTGTAACCTATAAGACACCATGAAACAAAGTTGAGCACATTGCATGAATTTATATGATTTCACCATCTAGCCAGAAGACCATTTAAGTATTGACAAACTCTATTATCTTAGATGCAAGACATAACCTCCAGGAAAGAATTATTTCTCACATATAACGACTATAGTCTAGAAAATTGCACGTACTCCATATTCAACATCATTATCTCATGTTTAGAAATGTAACTAAGTTCAATAGTGCTTCTAACCCCAACCGAATAGATTAGAATTGTGATCATGATAGTATCATATCAACAAATGAAGTACTCATTAAGTTGGGAGCTCATATAGTAGAATAAAACTAAGTTTTTGCTCTTTGCAGTTTAAAAAGATCTAAGCTTTCAAGAGAATCAAGTTCAGAATTAAAATTCAAAATTTCAGATAAAACAATATAAATCCAGGATGCACGTGATAACGAAGGGACACTATGACATACCAAGCAAATAGGACATATTAAATTGACGTCAACTTTGAAGGAATCAAAAAGCCCACAGCTTATAGAATGATTCTCGCCATTAAACATTAGAGCCAATCCTCCAAAAAGAGCTGCATCTCCATTGGATGCTTTACTTTTCCCTCTCAAGTTGATCTGAAAAGACATGAGCTCATAGAACCAAGGAGATTGAAGGATCTCAATGTGCTTAACTTGGGCTCCTGATTTGAAAGCTCGTCCTTTCTCACATTTATGAACCTTCTCAATAAACAAATCACTTGTTTTAAAAAAAATTCATGCATGTAACATATCATTACTCCATGATCAAACTATCAAAAGTGATTAATGAGTAAGTACTATAAATATACCTTGTCATACTTTTTCAGAATTTTCCTAAAAGCAATTGCATTAACAATTGCATAAATGAGTAGGTCTTCACTCTCTTTAATCAAAAAATCATTGTGATCTTTTAACCCATTCCCTAAGCAGTCAAAGCAAGAGTATTTCCAAATGCGCCATGGGCATGAAAATGATGCATCAAGCAACTTTTGTGCCTCTTTACCAAAATCATCAACAACAGCTGACATTTCGTCAAAGAGGGAAGGGAAGAAAATTTCATCACACACTGTCAAGAAAAAATAAAAGTTATTCAAATAAGATAATTCTTCAAGTTAGTATTGATTATTTAAAGCTAAATCATCAATATAAGCTGCTATACTCATACATTACTTTTAAGCAGCATCATTTTTCATAACTATTGGCTGATGTGTTTCTTTAGCATTCTATATCCCTTCCACTTACCTGCACAATCAACAGGGAAAACAGCATCGTTTTTGGACTGAATACGACTCTTACATTGGCTAATGTGTTTCTTTAGCCTTCTATATCCAATTACAGGAAGTGTCTTCCCCAGTTGCTTCATGTAATTTTCATAACTCTTGCAGAATTTCATGCTTCCTAGTAACCAGTAAACAAAGCAAACAATTCGTCAAGTGATGAGAGGATATAGGTGCAACTTCTACTAAATGGATACATATAGATTATTGCGATTTATATAGCGTACCAAACATTATTGCTACCCCCTACATGCATTTTAGTATCTCCCCTAAAACTTGGAAGTAACAAAGTTATCAAGAAACCAACTCAACTAAAAGCTTAAGCTTATGGCATAGTTACATGAAACGTGGAACGTAGCCACGTTCCGCGATCCAGGAACATCCGTCCCCAATCACCACGAAACATAGCCCAAATCGCTCAAGGTGACGTTCCGGTGTAGAAGAGGTTTTTTTAAAGGTATTCTAGACTTTATTTACAAATTAAAGAAAAAAAAGGGAGGAAAAAAGAGATGAAACCTAAAAATCTAAAAAAAAGTCCACTAAAATTTCTTAAAGCATTATAATCATTTATACATATGTATCTCGTACCCAATCGTTTTCGAGTCAATCTAGGTTGTATTCTGTGATTCCATTTCCATTTTCCATTCTAAACCGAATGTCGTTCCAGGTAACAATGGCTTATGGTTGAGGCCCCATGATATATTATATACTCTAGCATGCTCCCCTCACACAAGAGCCCTTTGAGCTAGAAGTGTGGATGCAGCACACAAGAGCCCTTTGGACTAGAAGTGTGGATGCAGCACAGACCTTCCTCATGCATGGCACTAAATATTCCTCTTTAAATGAGGGGTGGTTGAGAATTCGAACCTGTGACATATTATCACGCTGGAATCTGATACCAAACGTTAAGGAACCAACTCAACCAAAAGCTTAAATTTATGATTGAGGCCCTTTGTTATATACTCTACCAAAAGTTGAATATTACTCCTACGTTCACAAATATTTAAACTTTTGCACTATTCATACACTAACATTAACCTTGGTTATTTCAGTTATATAAAAAGACAATTAATACTCAATGAATATATGGGATTGATGGACTAATAAACGTACAAAAATAACCAAATAATCAACTGATAATATTGCTATCATGCTATGTTATTTGACTCGCCAAATTATTCAATTAGTGTAAAACAAATTGGAGGATTCCCTTCTTTCAACAAAAAAGTATCCGCATTTGACCTTTATAAATCCTCCATTTACCAAATATAGCCAATGTAGAACAGAGATTATTATCTATTGCAATTCCCCCAACTAATTTGTTACTTCAAATTACACTATCAAATCAGGCAATTAATCTAGGGTCGGAAAGTAATTAAATTTTTTCAATACTTAGAAATGCTTAAGAAACGTGTAAAGAAACTTTCTATACGTTTCTCCATAACCAAAAACGTTTCGCCATAATAAAGGGACTAATATAGATTCAAGTTGGAAGGCAAGTATCCAATTTCCAGAAAAGTATTAAGTTCAATTCTGCATGTAATAAAAAAGAAACAAAAAATAAACTCTAAATTTTTCCCTCCCATCAGTCTCGATTGAAGAATTCCGTGCTTTTTGCTACCTTAAAACAATTTTAATTTAAATAAAACTTTATAAAATGAAACAAATGGTAGGTATAGAGACTTAAAGGTAGAAACAAAAAGAACAACTTACAGATTTGAATAAGGAAAAGGAGAGGACGGCCATGGTGGTTTCACTTGGAAGAGAAAGCATTTATGGGATTTGGTGGATGCTTTTACTTTCCCTTTTTGCTGCTGCATCTTTTCCTCTACTTGCCTAAACTTGTTTTAAGAGTTGAGTTTTTTTATTAATTTAAACGCGAAAAATAATTAGATGCAGATTCTTTCCTCCCTCATAAGGGAGATAATTTTATTTTAGATTTTTGGTTTCCATTTTTATACATAGGTTATTTGGCAAAATTGTTTATGGATACAAACGAATTTTAAACAACTTATTATTATAAATAAGTTAATTTTAAACAACCTCTTTTTAGTATTAGCTGTTTAATGAACTTATAAAATTAGTTCATTAAATCAATTACTTTAATTTGCTATTAATTGTTAGCTATCAGATATTTGTTAAATACTCCTAAAATTTATTTCCTTAAATAAAAAACCTCATCAAATATACTTTTACAAAATGGTATATCCTTCAATTTACACTAAGTTTGAGTTATAGGATTAGAATTATGTTTGGACTAATCAAAGGTTGAACATTGATAAGGTCACGTCTAGAACTTCTTGAGTTTCAATTTACACTAAGTTTATACTAGCAAGTTGGTTTAGGTTCGTGTTTGTGTTGTGCCCAATCTAAGTTGGGTCAATTTTTTGTGTCAATTTAAAGTCTGATCAATCAGAGGTGAGATTTATATTAGGTCTTGTTTGTAGAATGTTGGGTTGGTATCATGTGCGTTGTGTTAAAGGGATAAAAATTAATCAAATCCAGATGGAATCCACTTGAACTCCAATTCTAAATTATTAGCTGAGAATGGATTTAATTTTTCCAGAATTTAGATAGAATTCACAAGTCTGAAAACTCTAGAATTCAAATCTAAATATATAGATCTCACAATAAAACAAGTTTATAATAGAAAATAACCTTTTAAACATGTCTATATAAAATTTTATGCATACACGTGTGTGTGATTTTAGTTTATGTCACATATAACTCTACTCATGAAAAGGAAAAGGTTCTAGTACTAGCTATATTTTATGTATTCCAATTTTTTTTTTATTTTGAGGTAAGAATGGAATGTACAGGGAATCAAACCTTGAAGTCAAAAATTTGAACTTCAATACAAAGTAATGATCAAAATTCAAAAATCTATTAATTTTAAGAGAAAAATTAAGTCTTTTATACCAATTTTATATACAATGTATTTTTTGTAAATAAATAGGCCGGTGAATTTGCTTTATAAACATTAATGCAATCTTTGATTCTCATATTTTATAATGTATCTTGATTCTCTAGATAAAAAAGAAATTCAGATTCTATCAATTCGTTTTCATAGTAATGTCATAGAATGAAGTCAAACAGATCTCATATTAGATTTTTTTCGACATCAATCGAGTTTAAAGTTGAGCTTAAATTAATAACTAATCAACTACACTTCAAATTTAATAATCAAAATCATTAGAATAAACAATAAATACGGTTTATTTTCAAATCACTTATATAGAAGTAATTTTACGATTACCTTTACCTAAAAATTGCAATATTATCACTTTTGACTTATTTACTTGCCTTTTAAATTTTTGATTTTCATTCACTTGCTTTAAATTTTGTTTTTGTTTTTGTTTTTTATTTTATTTTGAGTGTGAAATTAAAAAAAAATGAATGATATTTTTTTGTGACAATTGGATTACAATTGGCCACGCCTCAAAATCTCCCTCCATGCTCTAGCCTTACAAAAACCAGAAAAAAAACTGAATAACAAAGAAGCATTAATCTTCCTAGGATTTCAATTAATACTCTCTCTTTTTCGCAAACCCTAATTTATCAATGTCATCTTCTTCATCATGCCTTACATCATCAACTCCTTCATTCAGATTGAAAAAACAAGTGTTCTTACTTCATTCTAGAAAATTTTCCACTCCTTCAAGGTTGTGTCATCCAGGTAAGCTACTAATTACTTCATTTTTTTGCTGCTTAATTGAAAAATGTTGTAATTTTGTTTTCGTGTATCTCTCTTAATGTTTATAATTTAATCAAGGCAGCAATAACCAAATTAGTAGGAGAGGTATTGCTTTAAGAGGTATTGTAGCTGCTGGAATTTCAGCTATGGAGCCAGCTTCTGTTGCTACTAAACCTGTTCAAGGTAATCCATTTCTTGTGCATTTCAATAAAAGTACTTATATAGGGCATGTTTTGCTGTTCGGCGAAGTAGCCATGTTCGGCTAGCAGTAGGCGTGTTTGTTTATGGTGAACACTGAACAATTAACTGTATACCCAATATATGCATTTTGTTATATCAGATATGGATATATGTTTGCTTCTTCCTCATTTGTTTACTAAGACTCATTTCTTTTCCTTGTGGAGGGCTGAGGTTCTTGATGACTTGATGCCTTGATGCAATGCTATTTTAGATTTTTATGCTTTGTTGTATCACATTTTGCAGTTGTATTATACTCTCCGAGTCCCGAGTTTGCCCATATTGTGACGAGTGAGGGTAAATGGTACAGGAGGCAAAACTCATTGGGGCAGAGGAGTACAACATAAGTTGCTTGTTACGGGGTTATTGAATTCCTAATCTACAATTAATACATGGTATTTTGTTGGTCAGAGTTATGAAGATCATGTATCGATATGTGACTGTATTCATTGTCTTTCCAGGGCTGGACAGATTGACATTCAAGCCAGAAGGATATAATTTTTGGACATGGAGAGATCACAGAATACATTATGTAGTGCAAGGAGAAGGGCCTCCAATTGTTCTTGTTCATGGCTTTGGTGCTTCTGCGTTTCATTGGAGGTGTCTTCCTTGTTTTATCTCATTGCTTATGCCATTATAACTTTTCTGAATAGATCCAAGCCAATGGATTCACTGCAGGTTTCACCAATCCTTCCATAATGATTCTGTAACTTAAAACTGTAGTTGGGTGTGTACAGTATTCTGACCTTACTAACACCGTTGCATGTTCAAGTGTGAGATTTAGCTGTTGTATGAAAATATCTAGTTTTTTGGTTCTAGATAAGATTGTTCAGAATTTGACATTGGTATGAGAGGTAAGATAGAATATCAGAGCTAGTGTAATATAATTCACCAGTTAAATCGCTCTTTGCATTTGCAATTCACTCAATATGGGCCGAATAATATCACAAAACCAACTATAATTTGCTTTTTTCGATTTGAAATCGCAAGAATATTTGCATATTAGTGAATCATGTGACAGGGATCACTACAACCCCGGTTGTGACATGATAGGCTTAACAAGGAAAATCATTTTGAATAAATTCTTGCTTCGGCTAAATATGTATCAGCTGTTGGTGTGTGAGCTCCTGTACTTTCACGAGTGCAGGTACAACATACCGGAGTTGGCCAAAAAGTACAAGGTTTATGCAGTTGACTTGCTTGGGTTTGGTTGGAGTGAGAAGGCATTGATCGATTATGATGCCATTATCTGGAGGGATCAGGTGGTTGATTTTATCAACGAAATAGTCAAGGAACCTGCTGTTGTAGTAGGAAATAGGTAATAATTTTGGAAAAAAGCTATCTTATTCTAGATGTACATTTTAGAAAATGCATTTTTATGATACATGATACTCTGTAGCCTTGGAGGCTTTACGGCATTGGCAACTGCAGCAAGTCTACCTGATAAAGTTGTTGGAGTGGTTCTGCTAAACTCGGCTGGACAGTTTGGAGATCCAAATGCGAAACCGGATGAAACTCAAGTGGAAGCGAACATCTTGGAGAAGTTCATTATAAAACCTTTAAAAGATATTTTTCAACGGGTTTTTCTTGGTTTTTTATTCTGGCAGGCAAAGCAGCCAGCTCGCATAGAATCAGTTCTTAAAAGTGTAAGTTCCTATTCTTTAAAACGAAAAGCTACAGCCTACACACAAGATCTCACTTTAAAATTGAATGTAAAAAAGCATTCTTGAAAAAAAATTTGGTTCATTCTAGGACATGTGAGCGCTATTGTCTTCAAGTTATCTTTGCTAATCAAGTAGTCGATGTTGACTCATCAACGTGCAGGTATACATAAATAGCTCCAATGTGGATGACTACCTTGTTGAATCCATAACTCAACCTGCAACGGACCCAAAAGCTAGCGAAGTTTATTACAGGTGTGTATGCCTTTTCAAATAAACGTTACTCCCTCGTTCCCTATGGGAATGCACCCAAATTAGTTTGGGACTTTGATTGAAATTTAGTGGAAAGTGAAATTGGTTTAAAGAATAAAACAAAAAACAAGTGGATGAAAGAAATTAGTGGTTAAGATGGAGAGATATAATAAGTTTGTGGATGAGATTTTAAAAAAGAAAGTGGGTCCATTGTCAAAAAGGGAAGGGGTGAAAATGAGTGGGACAAACTAAAAATAAAAAGAGGTGCAAATTGAGAGGGACAGAGGGAGTATAGAATACCTAAGTCAGACCTCCAGCATAGAACAACTTGTGACATTCTTGTAGTTGAACCTAGCGAAAAAGGACGGACATTTGTGCACATAACTCATAAGTTAGTAACTCGAGAAACCATTAACTTGTAAAGACCCAACGCCCAACAGGCGATCTTTATGATATCGTTAGCTGTCAAGGGACATTCTGTTCTGAAGCTGGCTTTAAGTTCGGAACACATACATAATCTCCTTAAGAGTTCAGCTGTAATAGTTTATGATTTCCTTCTTCATTTCTTAACTTCAATATTGATTTTTAAATCAAGCATTGAATGTGAGCTTGTGAAAATAAACTTGCTTTTGTTGTTGCTTTGATGATAGATTAATGTCACGCTTCATGTCAAACCAAAGGAAGTACACACTTGACAGCCTCTTAAGCCAACTGTCTTGCCCATTGTTACTGCTCTGGGGTGACCTAGACCCTTGGGTAGGTCCTACCAAAGCAATTAAGATCAAGGAATTCTATCCCAATACAACAGTTGTGAATCTGCAAGCTGGACATTGCCCCCATGACGAAGTCCCTGAACTCGTCAACTCAGCTTTATTGGAGTGGTTGTCGAGTTTAAACCTGGAGAAACCATCTTTGTCGACCACTGTAAATATGTCATGAAGCTTTCTTTGGAAATCAAATTTGTACATTTCTTATGATTCGTAGTTATACTGTAAAGTTTGATTGTCATTTTAGGTAGAAGTACACAAAGATGAAGCTGCAATTGAGAAAAGATTGCTCTTAAACTGCTTGGGTACTATACAATTGATTATCTCAGATATTTTCATGAGACTTCTTGCAATATACATACAAGTTTACTACTATTTTTAATATTATCAACATTTATTATCTTTTATTTACCAACCTGATAATGTGTTCATTTCATTTGAATTTAACGTACTAGGGCTTATTTTACTAATCTAACCCTATTGCTCTTTATTAGCTAGATCTAAATTATTTAGAATCTATGTGAACTTAATGGCCTTAATAATCCTTGTTTGAATCTATTGTATTGTAGTAGTCCATATATAATTAGGCTTGTTATAGGCTAGACCAGCTCACCAGATCATCATAAATAGAGTTGTGCAACGGGTTAGGGGCATATTAGGTCCCAAATCATCATCATCGTCCTACCCAATATATCCCGCGCATAGAGGACTAAGGCTTGGGTCTGGAGAGGCGGCAACTCATATCCATAAAGGAGAGCGCGGCCAAAGGAGTCCCCCGGCTCGAGGAAGATAAAGAGACGTGATTACACGTGCAAGATAACTTAAAGGCCTAAAAAAGGGGAGCTACTATAGAGGAAAACACAGAACTAAAAGAAAGTAAACGATAAGAGCATTGGGTTATGGGCACTAAAAGGAAAACTAAGCGGACATCAAAAGTTTGGGACATGGATATATCGTCTCCAACTGCTCCTATCCCTAGTCAGATCTGCAAAGAGGTTTAACTCATGCAAGTCAACTCTTATTTGCTCATCCCAAGTTCTCCTGGGTCTTCCTCTACTCCTCTTACCTCTACTATAATGCTTTCTACACTCCACACAGGGACGTCGAAAGTCTTTCTCTGCACATGACCAAACCACCTCAATCTATGCTCTCGCACTTTTCCAGATATAGGGGCTACCTCTAGTCTGCCTTTAAACTCTTAGTTCCTAATTCGATCCATCAAAGTGCGCCCACACATCCACCGCAGCATACGCATTTCTATAACTTTCATCTTATGTTCGAAAATTTTCTTTATAGGCCAACATTCGGTCCCATATAGCAGAGCAGGTCTGATTGTCGCACGGTAGAATTTTCCTTTTAACTTGGTTGGGAATTTCCTATCACATAACACTCCGGTGGCTGCTCGCCACTTGAGCCAACCCGCCTGTATACGATGATTCGCATCCCCGTCAATCTCCCTATCCCTTTGGATGATCGATCCCAAATACTTGTACTTGGTTGTACTCTTAACAACAGTTCCATCTATGGACAACTCTGATTCACCTACCGGTGATGTCCCACTAAAGTCGCAACGCAGATACTCGGTCTTCGTACGGCTAATGCGCAAACCTTTATCTTCTAAAGCTTCCCTCCACTCATCCAATTTTGTCACTAACCTCCCTTCTGGTTTCTGCTACCAGCACTATGTCGTCCGCGAATATCATGCACCAATGTGCCGTCTCCCAAATAGATTTAGAAATCTCTTCCATTATGACAGTAAAAATGAAAGGGCTTAGAGCCGATCCCTTATGTAGCCCTACTTTAACCGGAAAAGGCTTTGTTTTCCCCACCGGTGTTTGAATGCTAGTCGAAACTCTGTCATACATATCCCGTATGGCCTCAATGTACACTGAAGAAATACCTCTAGCCTTGAGGCTTTCCTAGATGACTCGTCGTGGTACGCTATCATACGCTTTTTCCAAGTCAATGAACACCATATGCAGATCTTTCCCTTAAATATGCGCATTTAAAACGGATTGTGCCTAAAATGGTTTGGACTTTAAAAATGCTCTTTATTTACATAAATGAAACAGGTTAACGCTGAACGAAACTCTTAAAATTAAAAGGCATTTTACTCAATCTCACGTGCTTATTTTAATGGAAATCTAAAAAAACAAAATTATAAACGGACAGGAAAATGGAGCATTTCGAGAAGGCCTGGCTCATTTGAGACCATTTTATTTTAATTTGAGTCCAACTCAATCCTTATCTAGTCCATTGCACAGATCTACTCATAAAGCACTTCTCTATCAACTAAAGTCAACACTCTCAACTACAAAAAGACAAAAGGTCCATCAATCTAAAGCAAAATAAAACTCCCATAAAAAAACTCATCTTTTCACCTCATCAATAAACTCCCATTGCAAGTCGACCAACACAACTCGAACTCCACTCTAACTCATTCGGATCTTCTGATAATATATACACGTCATACAACTCTCCACGAAAACTGTATCAGTAAATCCTTGAATCCTCAATTCTCAACTCAATGTTTTTACTAGAAACAGTTTGACATCTTATTTTGGGATCGCTTGGTATAACCTCTTAATTTGAACTAAAAGTCATATCACCTAAAAAAGCTTGGAACCAAACCCAAATGACTTATCTGATACAATCGGAAAGATAATATGACAGACTCGACAAGATCAGTAAATCCCAAAGTATATTCAACAAGCCTTGGTACAAACACAACCCAAGGGAAACACAAACTTAATCTCAAACACAAATTTAAGCTACTTGGTACAGCTACCCTCAAGCCTACATAGTTCACCTATATGGCCCTATAATCAACTCTAAGATTTATAAGCAAGCATACAACATCATTCTCACAGTGTCATTAAGTGTTTTCAATGTCACACGATTCGTGATACGGTTTGATTCTATGTACGCATTTGAATTCGCGATTTGCTAGTCTCATATTACTTGTTTGTTCGCTTAAGTTGTTTGGTTTAAATTTTAGGTATTATTTAATAATCGTAAAAAATATAAGTAGTCATGACATTAATTTAATTTAATTGTATTGTTTTATGAATAAAATAAAGTGATAGTAAAAAAATAAGGTGACATTTAATAATAGAGAAAGAAAAGTTAAAATGGGCATAGCCCACTAATCAAATACTACCTCCTATTCATCTAAAATGTTTCATTTACTATTGGATTACTATTTATCTATCACTCTTAAATTGCATTTTATTATTAATCTATAAGTTAAAACATAGTCATGTGGAATCTTATTTGATTCGTTTTGATGTAAAGATTATTGTTAATATCAACTTTTTATAATTTTTAATTATACATAACTCGATATATTAAGAATCGAATAAGTACATTGAATAGAGTGCATAAAGTAAATGGGACATTTAGATGAATAGGAGGTAGTAACATTGAAGGAAAGGAAAGGGAAAAAATAATATAAAGAAAAAGTATAAAAAAGAGTAGTCAAATAACTTTTAAATAGGCTTAACCCACTTATCAAATAAAGGAAGGCTTTTAAAAAAGATTACTCCATAGTTGTTGGCCTCTTAAGGTTTTGATGATGACTTTACTTTTAAATAAACAAACATATTTTTAGAGATTGTTTTGTAGGTATATATCCGATTTAATGTGAATCGTTGATGAAGCCTATGACTTGATTCGTGGAAGAAGTACATGTCTCAAATATCCAAGAAGTTGGGCAATTGCTCTGGAAAACAGTCTGCTGTTCCTAGAGTTAAAGTTCTGACGAATGTTGTAGATGGAGACAGTACGCTGTTCCTCATGATGCAGGTCTGAAGAATAGCATCGACTGAAAAATTGCGAATTAATTATTTTCTGTTTTTAAGTTGATGTAATGGTTTAGAATTAATTTAATTGCTTAAATTAATTAGTAAGTTAATTGGCAAATCTATTTTTAGGTTTTCTAAAAATAGCCCAAGACTTTTTCTTAATTAGATTTAGATCTCCTATTTTTTAGGATCTTATGTTTTAAACTCCTATGCTATTTTTAGCATTAAGGAAACTGATTTTTCCTTGAGCAAATAACAGCCGGACACTTTCTTAATTCCACCACCTTTTGTTTTGAGAACGTGGGGGTAGTGGAGGTATGTGTGAGATAGTGGACGTTATGCTTATGGTAACTGCTGGCTGTTCCCTCTATAAATAGAAGGGACTTTGCTCGAATCAAAAATCAATCCTTTTAGGATTCAAGAGTGTCCATTAAAGGGAGATCATCTTAAGAAAAATATTTTCAGTTTTCCAATGCCAATTAATTTATTATATTTTTCTTAAGTAATTATTTTAATTCTTATCCTCTTGAGAAATGGCCTTGTAAAGGGTATTTGATGTGATTTATTGTAATTAGACTTATGGGAAGTCTAAGGGAATAGAGAAGAGAAATGGCCTTGTAAAGGGTAATTGAGTGTTTTGTTGTAATTAGACTTATGGGAAGTCTAAGGGAATAGAGAATAGAATCGAGAAAAGAGAAAGAGAAGGAGAGAAGAGAAGAGAAGAGAAGAGAAGAGAAGTAGGCCTAAGTAGAGAAGCTTTGAGTAAAGCGTTTAGAGAATTGAGAAGCTTCAAGTGAAGCAAAACATTGTTTTGTGTAATTGTAACTAATTGCCTTAACATAGTGAGAATTTTGAAATCCCGGGGGGTCGTGGTTTTTCCTTCTTATTAGGCCAAGAAGGTTTCCACGTAAAAATCCTTGTCTCCTTTATTATTTTTCTTTTCGTTTTTAAGTTTAAGTTTTTGTCCTTTACTTAATATAATTCCGCAAAAAATTAGAGGCAAAAATCTTAAACCTACTACACAACAATTCACCCCCCCCTCTTGTTGCATTCGATCATCCATTAGTATTTCTACAATTGGTATCAGAGCCCTGTTCCTCATTTAATCAGGAAACCCTGAGAGCAGTATCCTGTTCCCTGGAAAGATGTTGAAGATGAACGAGCGCATGGAAGAGGTTCAAGTGAGGGGGAACAACTCATGGTATCTCGACAGTGGGTGTTCCAAGCATATGACGGGTGATAAATCTAAATTTCTCTCACTTGAAGCCTATGATGGGGGAACAGTAACCTTCGGTGACAACATGAAGGGTGAGATAATCGCCAAAGGAAAGGTTGGAAGGTCTAGTTCCCATGCCATTGATAATGTATTTTTAGTCGAGAATTTAAAACACAATTTGTTAAGTATTTCTCAATTTTGCGACAAAGGTAACTCTGTTAAGTTTACTTCTGAAAAATGCATAATTTCTAGGAACAGTACAGGAGACCCTGTGCTGGAGGGAATCAGAAAAGGGAACACCTATGTGGTGGACCTGGACACTGTTCCCAGAAACAGTCTAACGTGTTTAAGTGTTATTGAAGAAGACCCACTTCTTTGGCACAAGCGTCTAAGTCATGCTAGTTATTCATTGATTAACACTTTAAGATCAAAAGACCTAGTAAGAGGATTACCTGCAATAAAATTTCTTAAAAATGAAGTTTGTGATCCTTGTGCTAAAGGGAAACAAGTGCGGTCATCCTTTAAATCAAAGAACGTTGTGACTACCACTAGACCATTAGAATTAATTCATATGGATTTATGTGGACCAATGAGAACACAAAGCCGTAGTGGCAAAAAGTATGTGTTTGTTGTTGTTGATGATTATAGTAGATTCACGTGGACCTTATTTTTGGCAAGCAAAGATGAAGCTTTTGATGAGTTTGTTTCCTTTGCTAATAAAACACAAAAATCTACCAATAATCAAATTGTTCACATTAGGTCTGATCATGGAAAAGAATTTGAAAATTCAAACTTCATGAATTATTGCAATGAACATGGCATAAATCACAATTTTTCCGCACCTAGAACACCACAACAAAATGGTGTGGTAGAAAGGAAAAATAGGACCTTAGAAGAAATGGCAAGGACCATGTTGATTGCTAGTGGTCTACCTAGGAATTTTTGGGCAGAAGCCGTTAATACTGCATGCTATATATTGAATCGTGTTCTTATAAGACCAATCACTTCAAAGACACCTTATGAATTGCTCAAAGGTGTTAAACCAAATATCTCCTATTTTCGTGTGTTTGGATGCAAATGTTTTGTACATGTGAATGGAAAACGAAATATAGGAAAATTTGATGAAAGAAGTGATGAGGCAGTGTTTCTCGGTTATTCATCACAAAGTAAAGCTTACAGAATTTACAATAAGAGAACAATGTGTGTAGAAGAGTCTGTTCACATAATCTTTGATGAAACTAACTTTTCAACAAGTGAACAGGAAACAAGTAACATTAAAATAGGTCTTGCAAACTTGGAAGATGATGATGAAGATGGAATTAAAGTGCAAGATCATGAAACAGCAGATGAACAGATGATACAAGAAGAGGCAGAAGAAACTGACCCAATCCAGGAACTGCCAGTACAACAGGATCAGCAGACTGTTCCCAATCCAGCTATTCCCACAAATGAGCAAAATGATCCAGTAGCTGAACAGAATGTCAATCAAGTTGCTGAACAAGAACATGCTACTGTTCCTTCAAGAGAATTTGTGCCTAAACCTTGGAAGTATCAAAGATATCATCCTCTTGATTCAATTGTAAGTGATATAAATAAGGGAACACAAACTAGATCTCAATTGAGAAACTTTTGTGCACACTTTGCGTTCCTATCATCACTTGAACCTAAAAATCACGAGGAAGCTTTAAAGGATTCCGATTGGATAGTTGCCATGCAAGATGAATTAAATGAGTTTGAAAGAAATAAAGTGTGGCACTTGGAACCCAAACCGAAAAACAAGAAAGTTATTGGTTTGAAATGGGTATTTCGGAACAAGCTTGATGAGCATGGAATAATTGTTAGAAATAAAGCTAGACTCGTGGTTAAAGGTTATAATCAACAAGAAGGTATTGATTATACCGAGACATTTGCTCCGGTAGCAAGGTTAGAGGCCATTAGAATCTTAATTTCTTTTGCTGCATTTATGAATTTTAAATTATATCAAATGGATGTGAAATGTGCTTTTTTGAATGGTTATCTTGATGAAGAAGTTTTTGTGGAACAACCCCCAGGTTTTGAAAATACCTCTTGTCCTAATCATGTCTACAAGCTTGACAAAGCCCTATATGGCTTGAAGCAAGCTCCTAGACAATGGTACGAAAGACTTTCAAAGTTTTTGATTCAAAATAACTTTGTAAGAGGAAAAATCGACAAAACCTTGTTCTTTAAGAATAAAGGTTCTAATATTTTGGTTGTTCAAATTTATGTTGATGACATTATTTTTGGTGCTACTAATGATTCATTATGTAAAGAATTTGCTAACCTTATGGGTACAGAATTTGAAATGAGCATGATGGGAGAATTAAATTTCTTTCTTGGTTTGCAAATTAAACAAACTGAAAATGGTATTTTTATTCATCAACAAAAATACATTAAAGAACTTCTTAAGAAATATGGACTAAATAATGCAAAAACCAATCATACACCTATGGCTACCAATGTTAGACTAGATGAAGACCGAAATGGAACTAACATAGATCAAACAATGTATAGAGGCATGATAGGTTCTTTATTGTATCTAACTGCAAGTAGACCTGATATTTCTTTTAGTGTTGGTTTATGTGCTAGATTTCAATCAAGTCCTAAAGAATCACATCTCACGGCAGTAAAGAGAATTTTGAGATATTTGAAGGGAACAGACGACTTGTCCCTATTTTATCCTAAAAGTGATGTTTATGATTTAAAAGGTTTTAGTGATGCAGATTATGCAGGTGATCTTGTTAATAGAAAAAGTACATCAGGTATGGTACAATATCTTGGCTCATGTTTAGTTTCATGGAGTTCCAAGAAACAAAACACAGTTGCATTATCCACTGCAGAAGCTGAATACGTAGCAGCAGCAGCCTGCTGTTCCCAAATGCTTTGGATAAAACAGCAACTTAGAGATTTTGGTATTAAAGTAGAATGCATTCCTATTTATTGTGATAATACTAGTGCCATATGTATATCTAAAGATCCAGTGCATCATTCACGTGCTAAACATATACATATTAGACATCATTTTCTTAAGGATAATGTGGAACACAAAAACATTGTATTAAAGCATGTTAACACTAATGAACAAGTTGCAGATATTCTGACCAAACCACTTCCTAGGGAACAATATGAAAAGATGAGACTGGAACTTGGTATGATCAAGCTCCACTAAAGTTAGTTGCATATATTTCCCATTGAAGCATCATGAGAATGAAGAGGTCAGGAATCAATCTCAAAATCTTGATTGAAAATCAATTATTGCATGGATCAGGTAAACACATAATAAAGTTTGTACTATGAATGTTCTTACGTTTGCATGTTGTTAATTCGAACAGACCAAAGTAATATGTTCATTATTTTCTTCATAATAATTCATAAAATCATAATTAATTTCCTTATTTCCTATTTTATATTTTATCCATATTCAATATTTTTATACGGCCAAACCGTTTGACAACTTTTGGGAAAACGGTTTTTTCATCACTCAAGTAATGCAAAGCAATAAAGAGATGGGACTTGGAGGAGTAACCGTCACTTCAATCATTTAAAAACCCCTGCCTCACGTCACCTTCTCAAACCTTCTCTCAAAAACCGTCCTTCTTCTTCTCACTTCAATCTCTCACTCAAGAACCGTCCTTCTTCCTCACAAAAACCTACAAAATTCAAAAATGAAAACCCCCAAATCCTCTAAATCAGGCAAGAAAACTCCAAAATCCTGTATGCCCGATCAACCAAAACCACTAAGGGTAGTACTTCCACCTCCATTACTGCAGGACGCACCACCAACACCAACTGAAACTACACAAGAATCACAGAAACACTCCACTGAACCCACCAGTACCAAAAGAAAAATGTCAACAGGTGGTTCATCTTCTAGAGTAGTTAAGCGATCGAAGCATGTTGATCCAAATAGCGCAGAAGAAGTTTCAAAGGAGATGACTGTAGGGTTCGGGTTGGACAAATATTGGTATGATTCTACGAACTTTCCTAGATTGCATGAGATTTTACAGTATCAAGAATGGGAATTGTTAATGTCAAATTTCAGTTGCAATTCGATTTTTCCAAACCTAATGAGAGAATTTATTGTAAATTTCTCTAATGATGGCGGTACGTGTGCTAGTGTTGTTAAAACTGTTAAAATTGAATTTAACAGCGCATTATTAGGGGAATGGTTTAATGTTCCCAATGTTGGTTTTGATACATATCATATTGGGTCAAAGATTGCATTTTCTGGCATTAATGAACGCACAATTTTAAAATTTTTAGGAGTTGATCAAAAGGGGAAGATCAGTCACAATGTTCTGTCCCCTATGCATAAATTGTTGTACAATGTTGCTCGCAGATTTATTTTACCACGAAACTCAAAACGTAGTCAAGTGAGTTTGCGTGATGCCACCTTGATTTACTGCATGGAAAAA
Source organism: Amaranthus tricolor (assembly GCF_026212465.1). Classification (NCBI taxonomy): domain Eukaryota; kingdom Viridiplantae; phylum Streptophyta; class Magnoliopsida; order Caryophyllales; family Amaranthaceae; genus Amaranthus; species Amaranthus tricolor. The sequence continues at coordinate 24,166,360 of NC_080049.1, forward strand.
CATATTAAAATAAATTTTCCTTCATTGATGATCTCTCATTTATCAGACTGCATTGAAAAGAAAAGTTTCATTGGTTATGGAGGGTTGTTAACATGGATTTTTAGGAAGTTTGAGGTTCCATTGGAAGGGTTGGAGTTCCCAATGGGTCCCAATATGAAAATTGGTGCTAAATGTTTACAAAATTTGCATTTGAAATTGAATGATGAGGGAGTATTGATGCATGAGGGGGTTGTAGAAGTTGAATCTGAAGATGAAGGGGCTGAAGAGGTTGAAGAAGAAAAGGAGGCAGAGGAGAAAAAGGAGGAAAAAGAGAATGAGGAAGAAAAGGAACAAGATCCTGTTCCCTCTGAAAATATTGAAAAATCTGAGAAAGAGGAACAGGATGGAGCTGTAAGTAAGGGGGAAAAGGAAAAGAAAAAGGAAGCCTTGGATGAAAATGTCCCTCACAATCTCTGTAGTGATTCCAGCGATGAAGAGATTGTGTTGGCTATGAGGAAAAAGGCTAAGTCAATGCAAAGGAAGAGTAGGAGGTTGGCTTCGAAACGCAAGGCTACTTTGGTTGATGAAACACCATCTGACACCATCCCTGAGCCAATACCTGATGAACCTACCTCTCCCAAGCCAGCCAATTCACCACCACATCAAATTCCATCACCACCACCATCACCTATCCCGTGTACACCACCACCACAATCACACACTTCACCCAATATTGGCTGTACTAACTTTGACTCTGTTCCTGCAATTTCCTTACATTCCATACTCTCCAAGCTCCTTGATCTACAGTCTCATTTCATTGCTTTTCAAGCTGAAATTCGTGTCTCACTTGCTTCTATTGTGGATCAGCTAAACCAAATGGAACAACGCCTTGGTGCCAAGCTGGACACAGTGGAGGTGCAGACTGAATTCATTGATGAAGAAGAGACTGACCCTTGATCCCTCTGCTCAAAAAATTTAATGATTTGTTGGCTGTATGACTTAACAAACAATTTCTCTTTTTGCCTTGTACCATCTGCGGTACATGGTTATTGTAACTTTGAACAATTGCTACTTTTCTTTGTTTTTTATTTTTATGGTCTGTGACAATTAACTCTATGCAGGTTTAATCATTGTTCATAGCACTTGCTTTTATTATTGTTGTTTGTTGTTTTCATCACTAACAAATCTATATGGTTTGTGCTGAGATTTGATAACTCCCACTTCTTTTTGATTGATGACAAAAGGGGGAAGATTATGCACAAACTTAACAGGAGCAGTGAATACACAGTTACATATCTTGTTGATTTATATTGATTCTTATGAATGATATGTGTGCTGCTGTGTTTATGCTAGTTTAGTGATCATCTGTGTTGCTAAGTTTGTTGAAGTTCTCATGAAGTCCTCATGAATATTTGATTCTGTGAAAATACTTAATGAGTTCCGTTTAACTTAGTTTATTTCATTTAGGTTTTAAGTTAATTTATTTTGAAAACTTTTGAAAAATATTTGATATGTTAGAGCAAACTGTTTGTTTATGAATGCTTGGTAAATTATATTCTAACAAGTTGATTTGCTAAGTTAATTAGAGTTACTTTAATCTCTAGTATGCTCTATGAATTTTGTTTTACTCTATTTTTACTTAAGTTTGTTTATAAAGTTTGCCATCATCAAAAAGGGGGAATTTGTTGGCCTCTTAAGGTTTTGATGATGACTTTACTTTTAAATAAACAAACATATTTTTAGAGATTGTTTTGTAGGTATATATCCGATTTAATGTGAATCGTTGATGAAGCCTATGACTTGATTCGTGGAAGAAGTACATGTCTCAAATATCCAAGAAGTTGGGCAATTGCTCTGGAAAACAGTCTGCTGTTCCTAGAGTTAAAGTTCTGACGAATGTTGTAGATGGAGACAGTACGCTGTTCCTCATGATGCAGGTCTGAAGAATAGCATCGACTGAAAAATTGCGAATTAATTATTTTCTGTTTTTAAGTTGATGTAATGGTTTAGAATTAATTTAATTGCTTAAATTAATTAGTAAGTTAATTGGCAAATCTATTTTTAGGTTTTCTAAAAATAGCCCAAGACTTTTTCTTAATTAGATTTAGATCTCCTATTTTTTAGGATCTTATGTTTTAAACTCCTATGCTATTTTTAGCATTAAGGAAACTGATTTTTCCTTGAGCAAATAACAGCCGGACACTTTCTTAATTCCACCACCTTTTGTTTTGAGAACGTGGGGGTAGTGGAGGTATGTGTGAGATAGTGGACGTTATGCTTATGGTAACTGCTGGCTGTTCCCTCTATAAATAGAAGGGACTTTGCTCGAATCAAAAATCAATCCTTTTAGGATTCAAGAGTGTCCATTAAAGGGAGATCATCTTAAGAAAAATATTTTCAGTTTTCCAATGCCAATTAATTTATTATATTTTTCTTAAGTAATTATTTTAATTCTTATCCTCTTGAGAAATGGCCTTGTAAAGGGTATTTGATGTGATTTATTGTAATTAGACTTATGGGAAGTCTAAGGGAATAGAGAAGAGAAATGGCCTTGTAAAGGGTAATTGAGTGTTTTGTTGTAATTAGACTTATGGGAAGTCTAAGGGAATAGAGAATAGAATCGAGAAAAGAGAAAGAGAAGGAGAGAAGAGAAGAGAAGAGAAGAGAAGAGAAGTAGGCCTAAGTAGAGAAGCTTTGAGTAAAGCGTTTAGAGAATTGAGAAGCTTCAAGTGAAGCAAAACATTGTTTTGTGTAATTGTAACTAATTGCCTTAACATAGTGAGAATTTTGAAATCCCGGGGGGTCGTGGTTTTTCCTTCTTATTAGGCCAAGAAGGTTTCCACGTAAAAATCCTTGTCTCCTTTATTATTTTTCTTTTCGTTTTTAAGTTTAAGTTTTTGTCCTTTACTTAATATAATTCCGCAAAAAATTAGAGGCAAAAATCTTAAACCTACTACACAACAATTCACCCCCCCCTCTTGTTGCATTCGATCATCCATTAGTATTTCTACAATTGGTATCAGAGCCCTGTTCCTCATTTAATCAGGAAACCCTGAGAGCAGTATCCTGTTCCCTGGAAAGATGTTGAAGATGAACGAGCGCATGGAAGAGGTTCAAGTGAGGGGGAACAACTCATGGTATCTCGACAGTGGGTGTTCCAAGCATATGACGGGTGATAAATCTAAATTTCTCTCACTTGAAGCCTATGATGGGGGAACAGTAACCTTCGGTGACAACATGAAGGGTGAGATAATCGCCAAAGGAAAGGTTGGAAGGTCTAGTTCCCATGCCATTGATAATGTATTTTTAGTCGAGAATTTAAAACACAATTTGTTAAGTATTTCTCAATTTTGCGACAAAGGTAACTCTGTTAAGTTTACTTCTGAAAAATGCATAATTTCTAGGAACAGTACAGGAGACCCTGTGCTGGAGGGAATCAGAAAAGGGAACACCTATGTGGTGGACCTGGACACTGTTCCCAGAAACAGTCTAACGTGTTTAAGTGTTATTGAAGAAGACCCACTTCTTTGGCACAAGCGTCTAAGTCATGCTAGTTATTCATTGATTAACACTTTAAGATCAAAAGACCTAGTAAGAGGATTACCTGCAATAAAATTTCTTAAAAATGAAGTTTGTGATCCTTGTGCTAAAGGGAAACAAGTGCGGTCATCCTTTAAATCAAAGAACGTTGTGACTACCACTAGACCATTAGAATTAATTCATATGGATTTATGTGGACCAATGAGAACACAAAGCCGTAGTGGCAAAAAGTATGTGTTTGTTGTTGTTGATGATTATAGTAGATTCACGTGGACCTTATTTTTGGCAAGCAAAGATGAAGCTTTTGATGAGTTTGTTTCCTTTGCTAATAAAACACAAAAATCTACCAATAATCAAATTGTTCACATTAGGTCTGATCATGGAAAAGAATTTGAAAATTCAAACTTCATGAATTATTGCAATGAACATGGCATAAATCACAATTTTTCCGCACCTAGAACACCACAACAAAATGGTGTGGTAGAAAGGAAAAATAGGACCTTAGAAGAAATGGCAAGGACCATGTTGATTGCTAGTGGTCTACCTAGGAATTTTTGGGCAGAAGCCGTTAATACTGCATGCTATATATTGAATCGTGTTCTTATAAGACCAATCACTTCAAAGACACCTTATGAATTGCTCAAAGGTGTTAAACCAAATATCTCCTATTTTCGTGTGTTTGGATGCAAATGTTTTGTACATGTGAATGGAAAACGAAATATAGGAAAATTTGATGAAAGAAGTGATGAGGCAGTGTTTCTCGGTTATTCATCACAAAGTAAAGCTTACAGAATTTACAATAAGAGAACAATGTGTGTAGAAGAGTCTGTTCACATAATCTTTGATGAAACTAACTTTTCAACAAGTGAACAGGAAACAAGTAACATTAAAATAGGTCTTGCAAACTTGGAAGATGATGATGAAGATGGAATTAAAGTGCAAGATCATGAAACAGCAGATGAACAGATGATACAAGAAGAGGCAGAAGAAACTGACCCAATCCAGGAACTGCCAGTACAACAGGATCAGCAGACTGTTCCCAATCCAGCTATTCCCACAAATGAGCAAAATGATCCAGTAGCTGAACAGAATGTCAATCAAGTTGCTGAACAAGAACATGCTACTGTTCCTTCAAGAGAATTTGTGCCTAAACCTTGGAAGTATCAAAGATATCATCCTCTTGATTCAATTGTAAGTGATATAAATAAGGGAACACAAACTAGATCTCAATTGAGAAACTTTTGTGCACACTTTGCGTTCCTATCATCACTTGAACCTAAAAATCACGAGGAAGCTTTAAAGGATTCCGATTGGATAGTTGCCATGCAAGATGAATTAAATGAGTTTGAAAGAAATAAAGTGTGGCACTTGGAACCCAAACCGAAAAACAAGAAAGTTATTGGTTTGAAATGGGTATTTCGGAACAAGCTTGATGAGCATGGAATAATTGTTAGAAATAAAGCTAGACTCGTGGTTAAAGGTTATAATCAACAAGAAGGTATTGATTATACCGAGACATTTGCTCCGGTAGCAAGGTTAGAGGCCATTAGAATCTTAATTTCTTTTGCTGCATTTATGAATTTTAAATTATATCAAATGGATGTGAAATGTGCTTTTTTGAATGGTTATCTTGATGAAGAAGTTTTTGTGGAACAACCCCCAGGTTTTGAAAATACCTCTTGTCCTAATCATGTCTACAAGCTTGACAAAGCCCTATATGGCTTGAAGCAAGCTCCTAGACAATGGTACGAAAGACTTTCAAAGTTTTTGATTCAAAATAACTTTGTAAGAGGAAAAATCGACAAAACCTTGTTCTTTAAGAATAAAGGTTCTAATATTTTGGTTGTTCAAATTTATGTTGATGACATTATTTTTGGTGCTACTAATGATTCATTATGTAAAGAATTTGCTAACCTTATGGGTACAGAATTTGAAATGAGCATGATGGGAGAATTAAATTTCTTTCTTGGTTTGCAAATTAAACAAACTGAAAATGGTATTTTTATTCATCAACAAAAATACATTAAAGAACTTCTTAAGAAATATGGACTAAATAATGCAAAAACCAATCATACACCTATGGCTACCAATGTTAGACTAGATGAAGACCGAAATGGAACTAACATAGATCAAACAATGTATAGAGGCATGATAGGTTCTTTATTGTATCTAACTGCAAGTAGACCTGATATTTCTTTTAGTGTTGGTTTATGTGCTAGATTTCAATCAAGTCCTAAAGAATCACATCTCACGGCAGTAAAGAGAATTTTGAGATATTTGAAGGGAACAGACGACTTGTCCCTATTTTATCCTAAAAGTGATGTTTATGATTTAAAAGGTTTTAGTGATGCAGATTATGCAGGTGATCTTGTTAATAGAAAAAGTACATCAGGTATGGTACAATATCTTGGCTCATGTTTAGTTTCATGGAGTTCCAAGAAACAAAACACAGTTGCATTATCCACTGCAGAAGCTGAATACGTAGCAGCAGCAGCCTGCTGTTCCCAAATGCTTTGGATAAAACAGCAACTTAGAGATTTTGGTATTAAAGTAGAATGCATTCCTATTTATTGTGATAATACTAGTGCCATATGTATATCTAAAGATCCAGTGCATCATTCACGTGCTAAACATATACATATTAGACATCATTTTCTTAAGGATAATGTGGAACACAAAAACATTGTATTAAAGCATGTTAACACTAATGAACAAGTTGCAGATATTCTGACCAAACCACTTCCTAGGGAACAATATGAAAAGATGAGACTGGAACTTGGTATGATCAAGCTCCACTAAAGTTAGTTGCATATATTTCCCATTGAAGCATCATGAGAATGAAGAGGTCAGGAATCAATCTCAAAATCTTGATTGAAAATCAATTATTGCATGGATCAGGTAAACACATAATAAAGTTTGTACTATGAATGTTCTTACGTTTGCATGTTGTTAATTCGAACAGACCAAAGTAATATGTTCATTATTTTCTTCATAATAATTCATAAAATCATAATTAATTTCCTTATTTCCTATTTTATATTTTATCCATATTCAATATTTTTATACGGCCAAACCGTTTGACAACTTTTGGGAAAACGGTTTTTTCATCACTCAAGTAATGCAAAGCAATAAAGAGATGGGACTTGGAGGAGTAACCGTCACTTCAATCATTTAAAAACCCCTGCCTCACGTCACCTTCTCAAACCTTCTCTCAAAAACCGTCCTTCTTCTTCTCACTTCAATCTCTCACTCAAGAACCGTCCTTCTTCCTCACAAAAACCTACAAAATTCAAAAATGAAAACCCCCAAATCCTCTAAATCAGGCAAGAAAACTCCAAAATCCTGTATGCCCGATCAACCAAAACCACTAAGGGTAGTACTTCCACCTCCATTACTGCAGGACGCACCACCAACACCAACTGAAACTACACAAGAATCACAGAAACACTCCACTGAACCCACCAGTACCAAAAGAAAAATGTCAACAGGTGGTTCATCTTCTAGAGTAGTTAAGCGATCGAAGCATGTTGATCCAAATAGCGCAGAAGAAGTTTCAAAGGAGATGACTGTAGGGTTCGGGTTGGACAAATATTGGTATGATTCTACGAACTTTCCTAGATTGCATGAGATTTTACAGTATCAAGAATGGGAATTGTTAATGTCAAATTTCAGTTGCAATTCGATTTTTCCAAACCTAATGAGAGAATTTATTGTAAATTTCTCTAATGATGGCGGTACGTGTGCTAGTGTTGTTAAAACTGTTAAAATTGAATTTAACAGCGCATTATTAGGGGAATGGTTTAATGTTCCCAATGTTGGTTTTGATACATATCATATTGGGTCAAAGATTGCATTTTCTGGCATTAATGAACGCACAATTTTAAAATTTTTAGGAGTTGATCAAAAGGGGAAGATCAGTCACAATGTTCTGTCCCCTATGCATAAATTGTTGTACAATGTTGCTCGCAGATTTATTTTACCACGAAACTCAAAACGTAGTCAAGTGAGTTTGCGTGATGCCACCTTGATTTACTGCATGGAAAAACATATTAAAATAAATTTTCCTTCATTGATGATCTCTCATTTATCAGACTGCATTGAAAAGAAAAGTTTCATTGGTTATGGAGGGTTGTTAACATGGATTTTTAGGAAGTTTGAGGTTCCATTGGAAGGGTTGGAGTTCCCAATGGGTCCCAATATGAAAATTGGTGCTAAATGTTTACAAAATTTGCATTTGAAATTGAATGATGAGGGAGTATTGATGCATGAGGGGGTTGTAGAAGTTGAATCTGAAGATGAAGGGGCTGAAGAGGTTGAAGAAGAAAAGGAGGCAGAGGAGAAAAAGGAGGAAAAAGAGAATGAGGAAGAAAAGGAACAAGATCCTGTTCCCTCTGAAAATATTGAAAAATCTGAGAAAGAGGAACAGGATGGAGCTGTAAGTAAGGGGGAAAAGGAAAAGAAAAAGGAAGCCTTGGATGAAAATGTCCCTCACAATCTCTGTAGTGATTCCAGCGATGAAGAGATTGTGTTGGCTATGAGGAAAAAGGCTAAGTCAATGCAAAGGAAGAGTAGGAGGTTGGCTTCGAAACGCAAGGCTACTTTGGTTGATGAAACACCATCTGACACCATCCCTGAGCCAATACCTGATGAACCTACCTCTCCCAAGCCAGCCAATTCACCACCACATCAAATTCCATCACCACCACCATCACCTATCCCGTGTACACCACCACCACAATCACACACTTCACCCAATATTGGCTGTACTAACTTTGACTCTGTTCCTGCAATTTCCTTACATTCCATACTCTCCAAGCTCCTTGATCTACAGTCTCATTTCATTGCTTTTCAAGCTGAAATTCGTGTCTCACTTGCTTCTATTGTGGATCAGCTAAACCAAATGGAACAACGCCTTGGTGCCAAGCTGGACACAGTGGAGGTGCAGACTGAATTCATTGATGAAGAAGAGACTGACCCTTGATCCCTCTGCTCAAAAAATTTAATGATTTGTTGGCTGTATGACTTAACAAACAATTTCTCTTTTTGCCTTGTACCATCTGCGGTACATGGTTATTGTAACTTTGAACAATTGCTACTTTTCTTTGTTTTTTATTTTTATGGTCTGTGACAATTAACTCTATGCAGGTTTAATCATTGTTCATAGCACTTGCTTTTATTATTGTTGTTTGTTGTTTTCATCACTAACAAATCTATATGGTTTGTGCTGAGATTTGATAACTCCCACTTCTTTTTGATTGATGACAAAAGGGGGAAGATTATGCACAAACTTAACAGGAGCAGTGAATACACAGTTACATATCTTGTTGATTTATATTGATTCTTATGAATGATATGTGTGCTGCTGTGTTTATGCTAGTTTAGTGATCATCTGTGTTGCTAAGTTTGTTGAAGTTCTCATGAAGTCCTCATGAATATTTGATTCTGTGAAAATACTTAATGAGTTCCGTTTAACTTAGTTTATTTCATTTAGGTTTTAAGTTAATTTATTTTGAAAACTTTTGAAAAATATTTGATATGTTAGAGCAAACTGTTTGTTTATGAATGCTTGGTAAATTATATTCTAACAAGTTGATTTGCTAAGTTAATTAGAGTTACTTTAATCTCTAGTATGCTCTATGAATTTTGTTTTACTCTATTTTTACTTAAGTTTGTTTATAAAGTTTGCCATCATCAAAAAGGGGGAATTTGTTGGCCTCTTAAGGTTTTGATGATGACTTTACTTTTAAATAAACAAACATATTTTTAGAGATTGTTTTGTAGGTATATATCCGATTTAATGTGAATCGTTGATGAAGCCTATGACTTGATTCGTGGAAGAAGTACATGTCTCAAATATCCAAGAAGTTGGGCAATTGCTCTGGAAAACAGTCTGCTGTTCCTAGAGTTAAAGTTCTGACGAATGTTGTAGATGGAGACAGTACGCTGTTCCTCATGATGCAGGTCTGAAGAATAGCATCGACTGAAAAATTGCGAATTAATTATTTTCTGTTTTTAAGTTGATGTAATGGTTTAGAATTAATTTAATTGCTTAAATTAATTAGTAAGTTAATTGGCAAATCTATTTTTAGGTTTTCTAAAAATAGCCCAAGACTTTTTCTTAATTAGATTTAGATCTCCTATTTTTTAGGATCTTATGTTTTAAACTCCTATGCTATTTTTAGCATTAAGGAAACTGATTTTTCCTTGAGCAAATAACAGCCGGACACTTTCTTAATTCCACCACCTTTTGTTTTGAGAACGTGGGGGTAGTGGAGGTATGTGTGAGATAGTGGACGTTATGCTTATGGTAACTGCTGGCTGTTCCCTCTATAAATAGAAGGGACTTTGCTCGAATCAAAAATCAATCCTTTTAGGATTCAAGAGTGTCCATTAAAGGGAGATCATCTTAAGAAAAATATTTTCAGTTTTCCAATGCCAATTAATTTATTATATTTTTCTTAAGTAATTATTTTAATTCTTATCCTCTTGAGAAATGGCCTTGTAAAGGGTATTTGATGTGATTTATTGTAATTAGACTTATGGGAAGTCTAAGGGAATAGAGAAGAGAAATGGCCTTGTAAAGGGTAATTGAGTGTTTTGTTGTAATTAGACTTATGGGAAGTCTAAGGGAATAGAGAATAGAATCGAGAAAAGAGAAAGAGAAGGAGAGAAGAGAAGAGAAGAGAAGAGAAGAGAAGTAGGCCTAAGTAGAGAAGCTTTGAGTAAAGCGTTTAGAGAATTGAGAAGCTTCAAGTGAAGCAAAACATTGTTTTGTGTAATTGTAACTAATTGCCTTAACATAGTGAGAATTTTGAAATCCCGGGGGGTCGTGGTTTTTCCTTCTTATTAGGCCAAGAAGGTTTCCACGTAAAAATCCTTGTCTCCTTTATTATTTTTCTTTTCGTTTTTAAGTTTAAGTTTTTGTCCTTTACTTAATATAATTCCGCAAAAAATTAGAGGCAAAAATCTTAAACCTACTACACAACAATTCACCCCCCCCTCTTGTTGCATTCGATCATCCATTAGTATTTCTACAATAGTGAAAGTCTAAAATAGAAGGACAAAAGCAAACACTTAATAAAGAAAACAGGCCGTATGAAATCGTGTCTGTAGCTCATCTAATTAGTCCATTGTTTTAATTAATTACTTCATACAAATTCTTAAATGGTCGTTTTAAAGTTATAAGTAATTACTCTATTATATTAAAAGTAATTATTTTAAAATTATAAGTAATCACTTTAACGTTATAAGTTATCACTTTAAGACAAAAAATATATATTAGGCCAGCCCAATAAAGATGATCTCACTGTGAAAAACTGTCTCATTTAAGAATCAACTAGTCTCTTGAGAAACCGTCTCTTTGAGAGACATATCTCAAGCCCAACCCATTAAAGATTAATACCTACTTACATTATTCTTAATGCCTACTTGCCTTATCTTTAATACTTACTTACCGTGACCCTAATACCTATTTTCAATATTTTAAATCTCTCTTTACATTATTCTTAATGCTTACTTATAATATAATAAAAAATATATAAATGGGCCAATCCAATTAGAGTTTAAGAATTAGTGTAAAGAAAAACCCTAGAAATAGGCCGGTGAACATCAAAGCCTTCATCACCTCCATGTAAGTTCTCTGTTCTCTCTTCCCTTTCACTTTCTTCAGTTTTTTTCTTTTCTTGGTGTTGAAATTTCAAAGTTTAAGAAAGCTTCTCTCTTTGCAAACAACAACATTGTCGTCGACGATTTGAATCGTACATAAAGGTAATTCAATCGGCGAACGAACTCCAGTTTGGGCCGATCGAACCGATTCGTGGGTAAAACCACCGAATCATGTGATACCGAGTGTTTCACATTTAGACTCACATAGTCTGATTAGTTACATAAAAAAAAAGTTGTTCCTAATTGACTTTTAGTACTTAATAGCAACAACTTTACATAAATAAAAATTTATTTCACACAAATCAATAAGCTATTTTAACATATTCCAATATAATTCAAAATTAAATAACTATAAATATTTTGCCCCAAACTAGAATGAACATAATCCTCAAGCAAGGATGATGAGATAAAAAAAAAGATCAGTATTTCTTCTCATTCTTTGACCCCTAACTTTATGTTCCCCTTTAATATACACCACCCAACTATATACTTCAACTACCCTGAACCCGTAGCAGGTAGCAGGTAGCAGGTAGCAGGGCTGTGATGCAACAACAGGCAAGACTGTCTAGAAAACTACTGTAAATCTACTATACTGCACAGTGAAGAGCCAGAGAGCTCAAAGTTTTGTACAATCAATAATCTATATTCATACATATAACAAAATGTTTAATAATAAGATTCATCAAATCCTTTTTCTAACTATTATTGTCAATTATAACATCAAAAATGATCAAAACTTAAATTTTAACTATTTCAACAAGAAAAAAAATCAAACACCTTCATCTATTATGTACAGGCAAATTGTAAGAGCATCTTTCCCGGAATCTGTATGTTACATCTACGATAAGTTCTGAAAAACAGAAGTATCTCAACTAATTCAATGGCACCTATATTCAACTTGTTCTACGACAAATACGAAACAGACGTCTGAAACGTCCCATAACCCCATATCTTTGAAGTAGACCACAGGCCACTGGTACTGCAGTAGGCAAGGCTGACGTGAACACAGTTGTGAATAACCTGGCGCTTTTTGGCGAAGTAGCAGTTACAGCAACATTAAACGTAACATACAATGCAAACAGACAAATCTGAAGCTCCGTCTGTAAGGGAAATTTCCTTGTCAAAGTACCAATCATGTAAAGAGAGACGTTAAATCCTATGGAATTGAAAGAAACTAACAGAATGTAAGACACTAAGTTATGAGTGCCCAGTATGGAAGTCCCAGCAAGATGGACTTGATCATCATCCTGCCATACATCACCCGGAGGGCTGATACCAACTTGGTAAGTTGCTGTTACAACCAGCACAGCTATAACAAGAAGCGTGGTACGAACATCACTTGGTGAGTCTCTTCCATCATGAAATCTGAAGTACTCAATGAGACTATTTGAATTGGTTACTGGAGAATCACGAGTTAAAGAAAGCGAAGTCGTGTTATTGAGGGCAAGATCTTGAGATTTTAATGCCCCCGCACCCTGAAGTATATCTTGAATTTCTCTGTCACCAGCTTCACTTGGAAAAATTAACAGCAAATCAAGCGCTGTCAAACGACTATTGTTTATGGCATTTACTTCCAGATTGCTAGAGCTGTTTGTAAGAAGCATTTCCAGAACCTGCTTAATGGACATCAAATTAATGATTTTCTCCACAGAACAATAAGGCACTACCTTGGAGGAAATCAAAACCATAACTACCAAATGAATGATGAAAAATAATAAATAATACATAAGCCGTATGTAATGTATGTTTGCATCATACATAAATATAATAACAATGTACCTTCTATGTCAAATAGTAGAAAAAGTCTTTAGCTATCAATATTTTTAGTATAAAATCAATGCAACTGAAATAAGAGACAAGACTTTCATCCTGACACACTTGACGATAAATAAAAATAGTAATTAAAGTAAAGACTTGCCTGTCTTTGCTTCTTCCATACGGCGAGATGCAAGATAGTATTGCCATGTTCATCTTTTCTATTCAGAACCTCATCTCTACGCATTTCCCTTGCCCAATCCAACAAAACCTGAAAACTAATACACTGAAAGTTCTTGACGGCAAGATGGAAACAATTCTCCTTCTGCACAGTCACATCCTCAATGCATCCTTCACAGTTCGTGAGCATTTCTCGTAACTCAACAACTCTCCCTCCTAGCACTGCAACATGTAGAGGAGTCTTTCCTTCTCTTCCTTCAAGACGGCAAATATGTGGGTCAACTTTGATAAACTCTCTCACTATCTCTACGTGTCCATTTGCGCATGCTAAGTGCATCGGACTATATCCTTCTGCATCTAACTGCCTAGCGAATTCAGGCTTCAGTTCCAGTAATTTTTTTGCAAAATCCAAGTGCCCAAGTGCAGAAGCAATATGTAGAGGATTATGAATACTTATTAGTGGAATTTGATGGAGGATTAGGGGATATTTTATCAGCAATTGATTCAGTTCCTCAACATCTCCTCTCTGTGCCATTTGGAACAGCATTTCCATTTTTTGCATATAAACTCACTAATGTTTAAACCAAATTTCTAGTTTGATAGAAGATGATCTATTATTTTTTTGGAATAAAATACTTCACAAATCGATAGTAAAAGAGCAAAAAAAAAAGAGAAAGTCAGACACAGATTATAGAAAGATTGAATATTAATGTGAAACCTTAATCGATTCCAATATCTTATTTCCAAACAACTATACACATTGTTCTCTTCAAATTCTTTTGATATTTTATATTATCATGATCGAAATCATCACCGTGTTTCAAACATATTATAAAACAAGTAGTTGTTGATCTGTCAGATAGTTCAAATAACAGGTGTTCAGCTAGCAATGTTTTGAACATGAATTAGTCAAAATTTATATTAAAACACTTATAAAATTAAAATACAATTTTGCAATCAGAATCACCTTCTCCCAGATAAGACAAAGGTCTGCTTTTTTTTCCTTCCCAAACATCCAGCTGCAAGGGTAATTTCTGATGCAGGAATTTTACTTCAGAAGGGGTTTTTCTTCTCTCTAGTTCCCCACATTTTTTCATCTCATAAAGCCATAGTAAATGAACAATCATAGTACGATACAATCTGGAAATATGATGATCACTTTATTTGCAGTGAAGATAAAGCCTTCTCTTCACCTCTTTCAGTCTTTCTGCATTCAAGAAAGGGGAGTGGGTGTCCTACACTTGTTGTACTAAGAGTTAGATACTTAGATTACAACTAGAGTGAGACAGGTAGCTAAAAAGCAATAGCCCCTACAGTATTTCAGACAGCTTGGCTGCCATGATGGACATTATTTTCCTGTGCAAGAGATGTGCTGTTTGTGGAATGGAAAATGAGAATTAAATGCTTATTGAGTTCTTCAAGAAAATTTACTACACTATTTTTTCCTCTCACCCACTATTTTGGATTTTAAGTTGCTAATATAAATATTGAGTTTGAAAAATATTTTTTTAGAATAAACATCAAAAGCGTAATTTTAATATTTTGAGCCCTTAGGGATTGGCTCCTGGGCGGTGCCCTTCTAACCTATTTCCAGAGTCTACGATGCATTCGTTGTCGTTGTTCGACTGGTGTGTGTTAAGAGGCTCTAGCAAGTAGCAACTCTATAATAGTCTTTCGTAGATTTATACCTGGTAAATTTACAATGGAAACAATCCACCCAGTGAAAATCTACTTAAGGGCCACGTGTGGTAGCGTTGAAGCAGCCCAAGCAAGAAAAAATATCTTGTTTGTGTATGCTCACTTTAAACTTAATTAACATAAATTTTTAACTATACCACTTTACCAAAAACATATAAATAAAAAAACCTTAAACCTACACTTATGCTTCATCACGGTTCACCAGTGACGTTTGCGCATAAATCAAAACTAGCTTAAACTAGTAAGATACGAAACAAAGCAAGGGGGCAAGATTGAGTTCCATGAAAGTGTACAAAAAATGCTATCTTTACGCTACTTCCAACTTGTAACACTAGCATGATGCCTACATTACCAACAACCCATGCAAGTCTTAAGCTATGGTTTTCAGCAATACCTAGTGGATCATGGTCATGGTCATAGTCATAGGCATGATCATGATCATGATCATGATCACCAGACCAGTATAAGTCAGGATCAAAAGGGAAGAGGTAGCGGGCATATCATACATGTACCCCTTCGAGGGAGAGGGCAGGAGGAATGCCTGCAATCAATAATGCACAAAATGAATTATTTCAAATAATAAGATAAGATAGCATCAATCATAACAAAACTCAGATAATGAAATAGCTCTTGTAAAATAATTTCAAAGGATAACCTACTTGAGACGAACGAACTCGTTGCAGTATGCTTCAATTTGAAGTATCAATATTCTTGGACCATGAGAAGTGGACTCCATTCATTCAATTACCAACTGAACATGCAGTTTCCACTAAGATATCTGAGCAAAAGCACAAGTACGTCCATAAAATATCACATCATCATCATGTTGGATGTGCTAGAGCCTAGAAGTACATTTACGAGATCACACACGTGAGACAAAATAGATTACGAATATTCAAAAACTAAAATGCACCAGGATCCTGAAGTATTTCCTTCAGGCTATTTTTCTAACCTCGATTTTCCTGGATTGCCCTGCCTCCTGAAAAAGCTTTTAAATTGTAATAATACTAGCTTCTAGCCTTCAACTTAGTGGACTAATTTGTCTTACTTTCTTCCAGGTAACAAATTGCACAACTAGCTGCAATGCTCCTCCTTAGTCGAATCCTTCACTCATCTACTGAGTTGACTAAAATCAAACTGGGAAAGAAATTACACACCAAAGGAGTAATGATTTTCAAGTTTACTTCTGAGTTGCCTAAGAACAAAATGAAAAAGTTTGCAACCAGCCTATAGTGCAAGACAAGAAAAACAAGATTTCCATGTGATGTAGTCTGCAACACAAGCTCACACATCTTACAACTGGTTAGCCACCCAAGATGAAATTGTAATCCTCCCGGTAAAGAAATTTAAAATGTGGAATATAGTAAGCAACAATTTGAAAAGAAGTGAAATCACTAAAATGCTAACAAAAGACAACACGAGAACACAAAGAGGTAATCTTTCTGCAAACCTTCTTCAAAGGTGATATGAAAATATATGAGAAATGTAGAGTCCAGCACCTACTAATCAGACAGCTTTAAATTCAACGTCAACTCCTTTGCTGATATATTATATAGAACCCATCATTCAAACCTGAATCAGATTTATTACAATATGGATATATGCCATAATTAAAGATGTTCAGCTCAAAATACATCCCATATTGCAAAGATTACAGCTCTAAGTGTTTCCATATAATCAGTCAGAATCCATGTATTTGTCGGGTTAGGTTGCTGTCTACTGACATTTTTTCAAGAGCTTGTAGCCAGTAAAGAGAGTGAAAAATATATATCTATATATATATATATAAAGGGTTAGTAAAATTAAATAGCATGTGTTTATCTATTTAAGCTTGTATACAATTACTAAGCAAATCTGCTGCAAGTACAAGACTAATCACTTTAAAAGAAACCATGAGTCAACTTGAGATCATAATATAATAAATAATATACAAGTGATTTCGTTCTTCAACATCTGGTCATTTCCATAAGGCATATGCTTATTCATCTCTAGAAAAGAAGCTGGATGATGACTTCTTCCCCTTGTGCTTCTGTAATAAAATCCAGGAATAAACATGCCCAAATTAGAGGCATAGGTATAGCAATAAAATGGTGCATATGACACTAAATTGCACTAACTAGAAAAGCTGAATCAATGCATCAAAATACAATGAAGAATTCATCAATCCAAGCATAAATTTAAAAAATAAAAAAGTAAACAATCCTAACCGGTTTTCCAAAGCTGAATGGATTATACTTATACTTGATCATATGTACTATTTGACGCTTCATTGTCAGTGCAAGCAGAAAAAGCCAATAGCTCGACAATATAGGCCAAAAAACTGGTACATCCAACACAGATATGAAAGTTAACATAAACGAAACTATAAAAGCCTTGGTGATGGCGTACCTGTGACAAAATTTGAAAAAAAATGTTAGAATTTCCATCGTACCCGAGAGGTGCCAGTGTTCTACAGCGTACAAAAAGTGCATAAATGAATAGAGGGGTCACATAAATTAACAAAAATGCATCTTAAGTTCTTAACTAAGTTGTTAGCAGCATGATTCTCCAACTCTAAAGTAATAGGCCCATTTTCACAAACTATTGGCTAGCATAACAAGGATCAACAATAAGAAAGTTGATCATGATCTTATGAAGTTCAGGATTTGACTTACCAAAACCGAAGCTCAGGCACACGTCTCTCAAAAGGCTTATATTCATCAGAATCTCTACCGGGAGAGGAAAGACCATCCAGTACTTCCAGCTCGGGATCGACATTTGGTGATAGAAACCCAATTAACAAATTAAGCACATAAGTGGCCAAACCATAAGACACAACATGGAATCCCTTGACCCAATAAACCCTCAAAACATAGATCATAGCCACCACCATCGTCACAAGCCATCTCCGCAACATATGAGGCACTGATCTATCCAAGTAAGAATGAAATTTCTTGTGTAGATTACTTCTCCATGTTGGAAGAGGCATGGGCTCTTCTTTGTCATGAATTGCTTCATTCTCTCGGGTCATGGAGGCTAAACAATAAAGCCTAACTAAAACAGACACAATAATGTGAAATTAGTAAAAAGAAGATGTGGACACATAACTACACTAGCACAATTAACCTTCATAAATTGTAAGAGCATTGTGGTCAGCATTCCTCAAAAAAAAAAAAAGCAAAATTACAACATCAAAACAGCAGTTAAATTGAACTCCTAAAAGTCTGTACCTAACATTGCTAACCACAACTACACCCCCACGCTTAAAGAAGGGAAGTAAGCAGTTGCATTCAACTCTAAATCGCTGCAACTTCATTGCATAACCACACCAACACACTGAACAAACAGGATTAGAAAAAAGTAAAAATAGGGCAATTGATCAAGCATTGTCCTCAAAATTATACAAGCATACTGATCCTTCACTCCCCCTCTCCTAAACGGTCCTATCAACTTTATCTTCATCAACATTTTCAACACAACGGGCTCCACCACTCATGCAACATAGCATTATCCCAAAGCCACTATGTGACTTCCATTTAGACAGAGTTAAGTGAGTTCAATATGTGTAGAATTACCCTTGAAAAAACAAAGACATAGTTTCGATTGCTTAAAAATGTGTATCCAGGGTTCTGCATAAATTGGCTTCGCTATTCAACAGCATATAAAATTTCAACTCATGTAAGGTTCAAATACATCAGTTTGTCTATAATTATTTGGTAAATCTCAAGTTCTTTGAAGATTTCTCCCATTTCATTCTCAAATTCTTTATTTTTCAAAATTTCATTCAATATGATTTCCTGAAAACTCCATCGGTGGGAAATTGAACAAGCTTTTCTTCCAAGACACTTTAGGTGATACCAAATTTTCAAATTTCACTAAGCAAAATCAAGTAATTTATGAGTTAATCATTCATTAAGCAAACAATCAATCGTAAATACCAAACAAAGTAACACATTTTCCAGACAAAAAATTGATAACGTTACACACAATCAAAGTCCCAAGTTTGATAAAATAAATAAACCAACAGCCAAAAATCGAGGAACAGGGACAAAGTAAAAATGACAAGAGCAAATTATAATCAAATGAAAAATTCGGAAAGTTTGGAATTAAAAAGGATCAACCCTAAAAACTGAAGACGTGAGAACTATTAATTTAAAGAATAAAACATCTCAAACCTTTTGATGTTATTGATATTGAGTGTTGCAATGAAATCAGATGAAAAATCGAAGCATCAAATATGGCGAGAGAAGGAAACCAAACGGAAATGGTTGATTAATGGAGGAGGGTTAGTTAGCTGACTGACAAGGTTACCAATAGCAGTCAGCACTTTTTTTTTCGAAATTCAATGGGGGTATTTTTGTTTTTTACAAATGTTTTTTAAAATTCGGTTGATTATCGGTTTTCAACTTCAGATTTATTTTGATTGGATTTTGGAATATTTGGTTAATTAGGGTATATTTTTATAAGAAAAAAAAAATATTATTACGTTGAATAAAAATAGTAAAATTAACATAAAAAATTTTTTTTGTCAACTACGTAAAAAAGTTGAATATTTGTCTATGACATAAAAAAGCTAAAAATTTAGAGTTACATATAAAGTTCTTTTTTTTTAAAGAAATATTGCCATGTCCAACTTCAGCCAAAAATATTGCCCAATTCTTATTTTGTAATCATTTTTCTATTAAATTTTTCATTTTGCTCATGCTGTACCTCTTAATACTTTTTTGTTTAGAAATCATCAGCCCCTCTTGTATGAGATCATCTCACAGTGAAATGAGGACATACAAAAGTTTTATTATGGTAAAAGTTTTTATTATAGGACTATCTAACCCAAATATAGAGCAC
The DNA here is from genome assembly GCF_026212465.1 of Amaranthus tricolor. Lineage (NCBI taxonomy): Eukaryota > Viridiplantae > Streptophyta > Magnoliopsida > Caryophyllales > Amaranthaceae > Amaranthus > Amaranthus tricolor. The sequence goes on from NC_080049.1 coordinate 24,186,001, forward strand.
GTCTCAGGTGATTGTTTGACACCAAAACTTGGCCGAGACCGTCTCAAAATAAGGCCAAGAGTGGGCTGGCCAAATTCGCGCGTGTAACAACATCACACGTTTTCCCTTGTTTTTTCATTTTCTGGGCATTTATCAATTTTGACCTTAAAAGGTATCAATTTTGACCTTAAAGGTATCAATTTTAACGTAAAGTAATACTTGAACATATCAATTAGAGTAAAAAATTTCAATTTGAACCTACAAGTGAACAATTTTGACGTTAAAATGATCAATTTCTACCTAAATATGATTCTGTTTCACAATTTTTAGAACGAAGTTATATAAAATGGTATTATTCTATTATTCTATGGATGAATTTCAAACAAATGAATGGTCAATAAAATTATCAATAATAGTGTTAAAATTATTAATAATAGTGTTAAAACTATCAATAATAGTGTTAAAGAAGGTCAAGTCCAAGGGAAAGACCATGTGGGGGAGACTCAAAGGGGATATGGTCACAACTCTGTCAAACAAGATAAGTTTATTGAGCTTCCCAAGTCAGTCAGAGGATGTGAATGAAATGTGGGTGAACATGGCAAAAACCATTAGAAAAGTGGCAAAAGAGACCTTGGGGTGTCGTCGGGTAAACCAAAAGTGTTCAAAGAGTCATGGTGGTGGAACGATGAGGTAGAAAAGAAGATAAAAGATAAAAACAAGAGATTTAAGGAACTTATGGCATGCACGGAAGAGGAGGACAGGAGAAGCAAACGGGGGGGGGGGGGGGGGGGGGCAAAAAAAGCGGTAACGAAGGCAAAAAACCGTGGTTATGAGGACTTGTATCGGAAGCTTGATACCAAAGAGGGGGAGAAGCAGATTTTTAAGTTGGCGAGGACTAGGGCCAAACAGCGGCAAGACTTAGAGACAGTGAAATACATCAAGGATGAGGGGGGACGAGTACTTCTCTCAGCTACTCAATGAGTCTAGGGGGCCAAAGGAGGCGGATAATCAAATTTTTGACGGCCAAAGACCAGTGGAATATGGGTCAACAAGTGATATTACCACAGGAGAAGTAGGAGAAGCTCTCAAAAAGATGGGGAGATCAAAGGCAGTCGGGCCAGATAACATCCCGATTGAGTTGTGGAGGGGTTTAGGAGAAGAGGGCATTCGTTGGCTGACTAGCCTTTTTAATATTATTTTGAGGACATATAAGATGCCAGAAGAATGGAGGAATAGCACACTAGTACCTCTGTTTAAGAACAAAGGCGATGCGCAAGTATGCGGCAACTATAGAGGTATCAAAATTCTAAGCCACACAATGAAATTGTGGGAAAGAGTGATAGAAGGGAGAATTAGACAGGAAACGGTGATTAGAGAGAACCAATTCGGCTTTATGCCAGAAAGGTCAACCATTGAGGCAATTCATGTTTTGAGGAGACTGATGGAGAAATATAGGGAGCGAAAGAAAGATCTACATATGGTGTTCATTGACTTGGAGAAAGTGTATGATAGCATACCACGACGTGTTATCTGGGATAGCCTCAAGGCTAGAGGTATTTCTTCAGTGTACATTGAGGCTATAGGGGATATGTATGATAGAGTTTCGACTAACATTCAAACACCGGTGGGGATAACAAAGCCTTTTCCAGTTAAAGTGGGACTACATCAGGGATCGGCTCTAAGCCCTTTCATTTTTACTGTCATAATGGAAGAGATTTCTAAATCTATTTGGGAAACAGTACAATGGTGCATGATTTTCGCTGACGACATAGTGTTGGTTGCAGAACTAGAGAGAAGGTTAGCAATAAATTGGAAGAGTGGAGGGAAGCTTTAGAAGGTAAGCTTTAGAAGGTAAAGGGTTGCGCATTAGCCGTACAAAGACCGAGTATTTGCGTTGCGACTTTAGTGGGACATCACCAGTAGGTGAACCAGAGGTGTCCATAGATGAAACATTTGTTAAAAGTACAACCAAGTACAGTTATTTGGGATCGATCATTCAAAGGGACGAGGAGATTGACGGGGATATAAATCATCGTATACAGGCGGGTTGGCTCAAGTGGGGAGCAGCCACTGCAGTGCTATGAGATAGGAAATTCCCAAGCAAGTTAAAAGGAAAATTCTACCAGGCGACAATCAGATCTGTTCTGCTATATGGGACCGAATATTGGCCTGCAAAGAATATTTTTGAACATAAGATGGAAGTTACAGAAATGCGTATGCTAAGGTGGATGTGTGGGAACACATTGATGGATCGAATTAGGAACCAAGAGTTTAGTGACAAACTAGGGTTAGCCCCTATATCTGGAAAAATGCGCGAAAACAGATTGAGGTGGTTTGAACATGTGCAGAGAAAGACTTTCTTCGCCCCTGTGAGGAGGGTAGAAAGCATTATAGTTGAGGTAAGAGGAGTCGAGGAAGACCCAGGAGAACTTGGGATGAGTAAATAAGAGTTGACTTGCATGAGTTAAACCTCTCTGCGGACCTGACTAGGGATAGGAGTAGTTGGAGACACCATATCCATGTCTTAGAATATTGATGTCCTCTTAGTTTTAGTGTCCTTAACCTCTTGCTTTTCTCATTTCCTTTCTATTAGTTCTTTGTTTTCTTTCTGCAGTGGTTCCCCTTTTATTTATTTATAAGCCTTTAAGTTTTATTAACTTTGTTCTCAAATTGTGAAACAGAACTATTTTTATGTAGAAATTGATGAGTTTAACGTCAAAATTGATCACAAATAGGTCCAAATTGAAATTTTTTTATTTTAATTGATCTACTTAAAGTTTACTTTAAGTTGAAATTGATACTTTTAAGGTCAAATTTTGATACCTTTAAGATTAAAATTGAAAAATGCCCAGAAAATGGAAAAACGAGAGAAAGCATGTGAGGTTGATACACGTGCGAATTGGGCCGGCCCAAATTGGCAATCTCATTATGAGGTCATCTCGTTCAAGATCAGCTGATTGTTTAACTATTAGCATTATATATTGTTGTTTAATTATTATTTATACTTACTTGTTTAATTATTATTTATTATTGTTGTTTATTTCTTAATTATTTAGTTTAATATTATTATTCAATCAACAAAAAAAATAATTGTTTAATTATTAGCATTATATATTTGATTATTTGAATTATTAATTATTTATTATGTGTTTTTTAATTATGTAGAAATATGATTGGTAATAATGATAGAGACAAAGATTTCTCGAAGGGTTTATTATCTAGGATTAGTTTTAAACATACGCTTCTTATAAGCGACCCTCATGATAAGGATGTAACAAGGTCTGCCCGTCGTTCTAGGCAGAAGCAGCCGTTGAGACAAAGTCATGCCCAGAGGTCTAGCACCTTAGAACATGTGTACCCACATTGATGACCATATAAGCAAGCACAATTCATTAGGGTCATCTAATGACAAGGATAGGTATAATGACTATCAGGGACAAACTCCCACACATTCCATGTACAACCTTTTGATTGGACAGTCACTAGGGACCAGAGAGTTAACTAAAATGCCACATGATCTTCTCTAACCTATAGCAACTGATGGTAGCGGAGATGGATCATCATTTATTAGTAACTAGATAAAATGATTTCCAATGACCACACATGTGTGCAAAACATTAAGTAGGCCTCTCTAACAAACCATTTGTAGTAAATTGCAACCTTTTCCCTCATCAAGTAGAACATAAAAACTTGTATGGGGCCGCTTACGCGTGCGACAAAAATAATTTTATACTTGTCAAATTCAAACCTCTCCAAGCCTCAATCTTCCTTCTTCGGAGGCTTAATTTAAATTTTTTAGCTATCGACTTCTACCCTTAAACACCCATTCTACCACTTAAAATGCCAATTCTAACTCTTAAAACCCCTAATCTAACCATTAATTCATATTTTACTTACCTACTCCAATTGTAAGATATCCATTTCAAGACTTAGAATGTCTATTCCAATGGTTTAAAAATTATCAAATCTAAGGCTTAAAATGCTTATTTCAAGGTCCAATATATCCAATTTGAGCTTTAAAATAACAACTTAAAATTATGAGGTAGACCTATAAGTGGCCGCACGTATGCGGCCGTCTCACAGGAGATTTGGTGCAAGTAGAAAGCTACCAAGAAGTTGTGATTTATTGGTGTCATACCAACAATCTCACTTAGCAGCCACTTATTGTTGATGGGTTTGTAGGTGGTATCGACAGGATAACATGTGGCCATGTACGAAAAAACGGAATGGATCTAGGGTTTTCCATTAGTAACTTAGTAAACTACCCATCAACACCCATGTCCATTCAAACCACCTAGTTGCTAAATACAAACACTGTTGTATATAAAACCTACCATTTATTTTTTATGTCTAATAGATTGCCTAAGATTGTATATTTGATTCATTCTATCATAAACTCCAAAACAATTCCACTTTATCGATGTCATAATGAAGGTAAGTTGCATACCAGTCACACTAAGTTGTCTGATATGATCTCGAATGTCATTTAACGGCCTATTTGCTTTAACACGACCGTTTCTATATACTGTAAAACGATGGTAGAGTCTTGATTTATCAACAAAACATACTCTTACCTTACATGGCCTCTCTCTAGGTTACGACAATATCCAATAATCAAAAATGGATAACCACTTGCCCTTCTTCTTGATCTTGGATGTGTCGCATAATCTAAGTCATGCAAATGTCCTCTAAACCTATTGTATCGATGACAACGTAGATATGTACTCATTAAAGAATAACCCTCTATTTTCTCATAAAGCGCACGAGTAAAATAAAATCCAACAGTAGTACTTATCTCGTCGGTCAAACATACAATTCATCTACTGATTCGAATTGCCTATCTGTAATAAATCTTGAAGAATAATCTACTTCGTCACCACCAAATTCCTCTAAGATATCCTGCATAAATTTTGTAAAAATAACTATTATGATAAAAAAATATTTATTTAATTGAAAAAAATTCAATTCGCACAAAACGTGGGACTTGACCTAAGTACAATCACACGTTTTGTGCAACTTGCATTTATTTTTTAGAAATTACTATAACAAAAATCTTGAATATCATTACTTACCTTAAGATTATTGAGGTTGTATAATTCACTATCGATATTGCTTCTATGTTAAGATTGAATTGATAGAGTTTATTTTAGCGAGAATTTAGTGCAATCATAGTAGAAGTAAGGGTAAAAAAATAAAATGAGGTGACAAAACAATGAAAAGGTTGCGAGTTTTATCAATGTTGAAGATGTTTTATTAGGTACAATTAGCATAGAAATCTATACCGAGTTTGTTACTATAGAATTAATGAATTACACACACACATAAGAGATAAGTTAGAATAAGGCTTATTGCAAATATTACTCCATTATTCCTAAGCTCCTGGATATATGGGAGAAGTTTGTCTTAATCATCTAATTGTGTATGTCTTTTAAATTTCTTTCATATAATTTAAACTCTATTAGATTGAATGAAGACAAAAAATTATTGAATTCAATTCTGACGTGTAAGAATGTGATTAAAAAAGGAGTTGTTTTTAATCCATATTCTTATATCCTTATCCTTATGCTTATCCTTACACATAAAATGTATAGAAGGATCAACTACTATTTATAAACCAAAATATTCAATACGTAATACATCTAATTGTGTATAATTAAAAATTATAAAAATTGATATTAATAAACTTTACATTAAAACGGATCAAATAAGATCCCATATGACTATGTTTTAACTTACAAATTAATAATAAAATAAGATTATAATTTAAGAGTGATAGATGAATGATGTACGAAAAGTTAATCGAATAGCTAAGGTGAATAGGAGGAAGTACCAACTTAGTGGATGTTTCCCTACAATGTCACTATCATATTAAAAATAAAACTATATCAAATTATATGAAAAATGGTAAATTAGCTAATAAACTAAAGTTGATGTAGTATTATTCTAGAAAAAAAAATCTATAAATTAATACCATTTATAATTAATTAAAAATTAATATTATTATTAAAAAATTAAGGAAATACTATATCATTCAAGATAATTTTCCAAAATTTAAAACAAAATATCCTATATACCATCCGAGACAAACTCAAAATTCATCACATTGAAACCAAATTACATTACAATTACAATTTTCACTAATGAAAAACAGAAAATCGGATCGGATTCTATATCGGGTTTTAACACTCCTACAAATAGAGATCCGTATTTAATAGACGGACACAATTTTCCAGAAAAGGTAATGCAAGTATAACGAGGAATAAAGAATATGCGGAGGCCATAGATTATGGTGGATATATGATCTGACGGTTGAATATTGAAGACCAAAGACCATCTGATGACTGACAATTTCTCATAGTCATTTTCTCACTATTTCATGTAGAGTGTTGTAGCAGAGAATCGCTTTTTTCTAGACGTCTACATCAATCTCACCACTAAGTGTTAATACAGAGGTACAGATTTAATCACAAGTCAGTTTCTTCTTACTGCTATTTCCGTTTCACTGATTCTTTCTGTAAGTTCTCCATCGCCTTTTTTTTTGCCTTTTTCTGGTTTCCTTTTTTTTTTTCATTAAGGAACATCGTTGTATATGTTGCTGTGTTTTATCTTTCACAAATTGATGGTTTTTTTTGGGTGATTTTTGTTGCTTTTGATTATTACTGCGTGATGTCTGAAACTCTGAATGCGATTATCATGATTTATGCTTGAGTTAAATGTGTGAGTGTTTATTGTCCTTTTCGTTTTTATTTCTTTATTTTTTGGGCTGCATACTTGTGATTTTTAGCTTGTTTTAGGTACTTCATGCTTGTACGTTGTAAACTTGTAATAGTATTGATAGGATTGGACCTTAGATTTATACATGTAATGCATAACAATCAAGAACCTTTTTAAGATTCTTGCTGCAGCGGGGTGTGATCTGAGCATATCACCAATATTGCGAGTTCGTGATTGTAATGTGTTGTTAAGGTTTTTGAGATTTCGCTTCTGAAATAGCATTTTTGTGATTCTATGATGGAAGAATTAGAGAGCAGTTGAGTAATATGTATGTTTGATGGACTACTTCATCTATTTTCAATTGGTAAAGAACTCTATTAAGTTTGTGTGTAATCAATTTACCTCTTGTATAAATCTTGTTGTGTACAAGATTACAAAATTTATCAATTGTGACTGCCATGGAAAGCATTTTTGCACTATGCATCTGAGGACATCTAGATGTACAGTCTTATCTCAAAGTTTAAACGAGTTTTAATCTAGGGTGAAGTTTCAGATTTGTAAAGGTCATACTTATTTTCCTTGAGGAATTTGCTTATTTAGGAGTTTGAAGTTGTACTATGGTATTTAATTTCTGGAATTTTGCTGTGATATTTTGTCGGCAATTGGGATCAAGGCTATTATATTTTCTGTCTTTTATTCCCGTGATTGATTTGGTTTCTGCGATTGTTATGTAGAAGGACAGAATGGCAAACAATGAAGGAGAGGGAAGTAACCCCGAAGCTTTCAAGCGTTCTCCAGGGTTTCCTCGTGTCACCCTTAACGAGAGAATCCTTTCTTCCATGACTCACCGATCTGTGGCTGCTCACCCTTGGCATGATCTAGAAATTGGTAAAATTCAGATGATACAGCTAGTAGTTAACAATTTAAGTCACAGTTCGTGCTCACCAAGTGCATCTGATTCATCATTCATGGAAATTAGAAAATTCTTTTTAATCATCATCGATCAACATTCCATCACCCAGTTTCATTAAGTAGCTCCAACTTAGGGTGGGGTTTGGGGTTAGATAATTTCGGATGGAAAACAGTTGAAATTTTGCTGAAAGCTAGATTTAAGTGTAGTTCATTGTTGTAGCAATGAAGAGATTTATGTATATAGTGTGTACCCTAGTTGATTTCCATTTTCAGACTGTTTCTGTTCTGATCGACAGTTATTTGATCCATTTATTTGTGTTGCTGATTGTTCTGCGTGTGGTTTTGTAGGACCTGGTGCCCCGTCAGTTTTTAATTGTGTAAGTGTACTGTTATATGACATAGTCCTTGGTATATAACAATTATATGCTAGTTTCACTATGGAGTGAAATTCAATTATATTCCTTGTTTTAGATCTTTCTAGATGAGAAAACATTTTTACTTGTATAAGAATATAAGATGGCACTTAGTTATTTGGTGACTATGATATATAAGTAATTTCTCTTTTGATGTGAATAAATCTTCTCACCTTTCAGATCATTCAATTTGGATAATTTGGTTTAGTATGTGATGATAGGGTTTATGGTGGCTAAATCATCTCTTTGATTTCACAGTGTGATTTGATTTGTTTTTTACTTAATATTGAGCGATTTCTTCATTGCACTACAGGTCGTGGAGATTAGCAAAGGGAGCAAAGTTAAGTATGAGTTGGACAAGACAACTGGATTGATTAAAGTAATGCTATTAATTTTTTTTTTCATTTGATCCTGCTGGATGCGATTAATTGATTTCTCATTTTGCTAATGTACAATTGCTCATAAATCATAATCATTGTTGGAGTATGATTTTCTTTGGCTATGTTTGTGTCGGGTTTACCTTGATCTCTCCCCCCCCATCCTCATACATGTTTGCTTTTGCATGTATCTCTTTGTATTTTTGTGTCTTTCCTCCTAATACCAAGACATCTTAGGGCTGTAAGACACTATAGGATTGATGGATGAGAGGACTACATATTATGTTCATGCATTTAATATTTTCCTTTCCCCTTCATCTTCCTTCCCCCATTCTTTCATGAAAGTATATATGTTGCCTTACTTGAAGGGTATAAGTGTAGCTAGTAAAAGATGGGCCTGCTGGATAAATTTTCATTTGATTATAGACATTGGAGTCGATCCACTCTGGAAACTGGATTATGTGCCCCGGGGGGTATTGGTGTTAAGTTAAATTGGATGCTTCTTTATATAGCTGTGCATAATTACCCTTGTTACAGGTGCCAGTGCCCAGTTGTTTAACTGATGTTGATCTTTATTTACTAGGTTGACCGGGTTCTTTACTCATCAGTGGTTTACCCTCATAATTATGGTTTCATCCCTCGCACCATTTGTGAGGACAGTGATCCCATGGATGTACTTGTTTTGATGCAGGTAACAAAAATAGTGGCCTGTGGGCCGTGTTGCTGTGACACATATATTAGACATATGTTTGCAAGCCTGCCTTCATCAGTCATGACTTAACTCTTTATTATTCATATTTTCAGGAGCCTATACTTCCAGGCTCATTCCTTCGAGCTCGGGCCATTGGACTCATGCCTATGATCGATCAGGTGATTAATGTTTCGCACACCCTCACCATTTATGTGTTCCACCACAACTTGAATCACAACTCATCATTTTCTTATATAACAATTTGATCCTGATATTTCTGTCACAGGGTGAGAAAGATGACAAGATTATAGCAGTGTGTGCTGATGATCCTGAGTTCCGTCACTACACAGAGCTCAATGAGCTACCTCCCCATCGCCTTGCAGAAATCCGTCGTTTCTTTGAAGACTGTATCCTTTTGTTTCGTGTATCAAAGAACTGACGTCTTCACCTGAAGTAAGGTCAGCACGTTCTAATTTTTTAAGGTCTAGTTTGATTATCCGACGTCCGACCTGAATAAGAGGAACACTTCCTGGTTCCCCTCCAATTTGTACAAGGATTCCTTTACCGAGAACCTAGACAAGAAGAATGAGAACAAGAGTGTTGCAGTGAATGATTTTCTGCCAGCTGCAGATGCTATTGCTGCCATCCAATATTCAATGTGAGATTTCGAGCTGTTGAATACTCGCTGACTTAGCGTTGTTCATTCACTTTTCTGAAAATGGATTTATGTAACGACTTTTCGTCACTTTGCTATGTTTCAGGGATCTCTATGCGTCGTACATTGTTGAGGGGTTGAGGCAATAAGGTGCAAAACAGGGAGTTTGTGGCAATAGCAGAGCGACGTAAGAAGTCGATCAATGGACTGTCATTTTGTCGTCTTTTTTTTGCTGCCTCTGGACTAACTGATAACAATGAAAATTGATAAACAACGAACTGCCTTCATATTTGGCCGTCATGTAACCTTACATTTTACCACAATGTATTTTGTGTGCACCTTACATTTTCTACTAGATGAAAGCAGTTAAATGGTTTCTTTTTACACTTTAGAGTAGCTAAACAGAAGGATGACTTTCATTTTTGCCACAATTGTTTACAAAGTTGCTAGAAGAGGTTGTGATTGGCCAAGTTCATAACTGATGACTTGACTTCCTTTAAGGCATGAAGATACAGGCAAGATATTAGGCGTAATTACTTTGAAATTGTGAATAAAATTATGGAGAAATTACCTTGAATAATACCACCTTTAACTGATTTTCCTACACTAATACGAATTTTTAAATGACCCTGAATAATACAACCTTTGATATGAGTTTTTCACCAATATCCATTTTAACTCATTACATGAATAAGAGGTTAATTTTACCCTCACTTGTCCCTTTCTTCTCACATGTGCACCACTCGACCCAACACCCTAACACAACCTCACTTATCCTCCCGCTACCACCCCACCATTTCTTTCCCAACCTCATCACCACAACCATCATCTCCCTCTTTCTACCATTGTTGTTTAGAACACCACCACCAGCTGGAACCTGCAAGCCCACCACCCTTAGAATTTCCTCCCCTTTAAACCTCCACTATATTATTGATTACAAATATATCTACAAAACTGCAACTTTTTGACCTATTTAGTTACAGGGATCATTATTTAAATGACGATGAAAGCTATATTCCCTGATAATTGTATATCCATGTTATTTGTGAGTACTTCTTTTTGTATATGACCTCTGAATATAAGTCATATGTTAGTATATTACCATTACCTCTAGGATCTAATAACAATTTGCAAATTGGCTTTGTTTGATTTTTCACATTTTTATAAAGATAATCCATTTTGTATTTAATTTTTTCCTTGATGAATTGCATTCCGCAAATCATAATTAGGAATTTTTTCAACTTGTTGTCTTTGGAGAGTTGTGTGCGCAACCACAAAGGAAATGGGGTGAGAGAGTTGATTTTGGTGGTGGGTTTTGGTGAAAGTGGTGGTGTGGCCGTCAAAGGGTGGGGAATGATGGCAGTAGCAGTAGGTTGGGTATGGTGGTAGTGGGCTGGGCAAGGGATGGGGGCTGGGTGGTGAACCAATTACTATACTCTTTTTTTTCTTTTTTTAAATTGCATTTTTTATTTTTTTTTGCAAGTTGACCTACATTTGTAGGCTCCAACAAGTAAAGTATGCTAGAGGGAAATGCACACCAAAGGTAGTATTATTTAGGGATAATTAAAAGTTCATATTATTGTATAAAAGTCAATGAAAGATCATATTATTTACGATAATTTTTTCTAAAATTATTGCTAAGAAGTTATCAATTATATGTAATCAAAATTAATCTTTAAAACAATCATATAGAGGCCTATTTGATCAGTTAGACACTATAAATGATCATAAATAATGTCATCAACTAAATGATTAAATACAAAGTCATAATGATAGCAATATATATATATATATATATATATATATATATATATATATATATATATATATATATATATATATATATATATATGGAAGGGATCCATTGAGAAAGGGTTGAAAATAAGAAGGGTAAGAAGAACTCTACACCCTTGATTTAACTAAAATAAAAAAAATCTATGGTCACGACTGAGCCAAAAGGTAACTATGAAATAATTTTTAAAATGTTCTTAATTTATAACATAGTATTATTTTTTGTATATATAGTAACCAAACAAAATCAAAAAAAAAATCCTTCTCACCCTTCTCATTTTAAAATTCTTCTAATTTGATCCTATATATATATATATGTATATATATATATATATGTATATATATATATATATATGTATATATATATATATATATATATATATATATATATGTATATATATATATGTATATATATATATATATGTATATATATATATATATATGTATATATATATATATGTATATATATATATATATATATGTATATATATATATGTATATATATATATATATGTATATATATATATATATGTATATATATATATATGTATATATATATATATATATGTATATATATATATATGTATATATATATATATATGTATATATATATATATGTATATATATATATATGTATATATATTTATATATATGTATATATATATATATATATGTATATATATATATATATATATGTATATATATATATATATATATATATATGTATATATAATATATATATATGTATATATATATATATATATATATATATGTATATAATATATATATATATATATATATATATATATATATATATATATATATATATATATATATATCATAAATAAAATCAATAACTCTGAAAAAAAATGAGTGATTCAATTCCATTGATTTCCAAAACAATTTGTTTGTTTTTAAAACAATAGGCATCAGTAAGTTTTTTTTTTTTTGAAAATTTTCAATTCAATTTTTCATTAAATTGTACTAATATATTTTCAATAAATTTTATGAGATTGCCTCACTATAAAACGAGTCCTTAAAGAGTTTGTAAAAAAAAAAATAAAACAAGACTACAAATGAAAGCGATAAACCCGCTCGGGTCTTGTAATACCCGCCCATTTGAAGCTTTACGAGAGCCGAGAGGCAACGGCAAAGGGCAATATACCAACTTATACTAACGTCCCAAACAAACCCGCACAGCATAACAGGCCACAGGAGTCTTTTTGCGCTCTTCGGCGTGTGTCCCTCTTTTTTTTTATTGTCTTTTCTCTCATTGCTTCACTCACTCTCTTTCCTCTCCATCTCCTCCACCTTTCTTACTCATAAACCCTAATCTTCCCCCCTTTTCCATCATATCCCTAAATCGACGAGCAAAATCACTCGTGGTTAAACGCCTTTAACAAAATGGGGACTCTAGGAAGAGCTATCTATACTGTAGGGTTTTGGATCAGAGAAACTGGTCAAGCTATGGATCGTCTTGGATGCCGTCTTCAAGGAAATTATTACTTTCAGGAACAATGTAAGTTTTACTTTTTTTGATCTTCTTTATTTTCGGATCTGCTTTCATTTATATTTTATTCGGTCATTTTTTCCAAGATTTCGTGGATCAAATTAACTATGTTGATGAATATTGTTGACCATTTTGTTAATGTTTTATGATGAAAATTGGATGCTTTAGCTGTATGTTGAAGTTAGGTTACTGTTTTGTTTGTCCGATGATTTCATGAAAGAAATGAAATTTTGTTGGTTTATCGGTCTAATTAATCATGGGAGATTCATTATGTGAATGTCGAGGTTTTTGTATGTAGTTTATCTTTTAAGGAAAAAAAATGTAATACTACTATAGTTCTAAATGGATGCTGCCTCTCCTGATCTACCAAGGCGTGTTTGTAACTTTGGTAGTTCTGGGCAATGATTGTATTTCAAAATCATATAACGATCATGAATTTTTATGTACCTGTTCATAGGTTTATGCTTGTTAAATTTCTAGAACCAAATATTTTCCATCCGATGATCAGCTCAAAGCTATGTTGAGTCAAAATATAATGGTTGATTTGATAAGGAGTGGCTGTGCGAAGGACAATTTTTCAGTTATTTCATTAAATAGTGTATTTTTCAGTTATTTCATTAAATAGTGTATCCTGTCAGCCCGTTGGGAGGCAACAAGGGCAAGAACAAGGAAAGGGAGGGAAAGAGTCATAAGCTTGCATTTCCTTGCAAGTATTTTTAACTTTTGGAGATTTGTTTCAGCTAAAAGTGGAGAATGGATCTTTCATAATTTCATTAATTTCTATCCTCCATTATAAATTCAATTTAGGGAAATTGGATTCAATATCTTACCGTTCTTTCACTTCTCTCAAAGTTCCTAACATAAAGTGCTTGTGCTGCCATAAATGGTACTGCCGTACTGGCATGTTTTATAACATGACTTTACAATCCATGCTTTAAGGTTTTGAGCAATGTCTTGGTGTACACATACTAATGGGAGTATGACTTAATCAAAGTTCTAACTTTTCTAATAGTCTGGGGGCGTTTCAAGCAGTGTTTGTTTCTGAAATTCAAGGGCAATCACAAGTAGTTGAAGATATGTCATTTTTGGATTGAGCTCTTTTTAGTTCCTGTGTTTGAGATGACTCCAAAGATAACTCTGTTGGTCATGCTAGGACTGAGGCTATTCACGTTTTAAAGAGGTTGATAAAGAACTATAAGTAAAGGAAAAGTATTTGAATATGGTTTCATTGAGTTGAAGAAGACATATATAGCGTATCACAGACCATTATATGAATAGCCTCCACGCTAAAGGATTAGTGATGAGGTGTATCAAATCAATTTAAGATATGTATGAAGGATTGCCTCCATGTTAAAGGAATACTTGCTAAGGTCTATTAACGAAATCCTAAATGCGTATGAAGGAGTCACAACATGCATTCAGTCACCTGTACGCTAATTGGATAAATGAGCCTTTTCCGGTAAAATTGGATTTGCATGGGGAATTGTCCTTAAGCCCTTTCCTATTTGCTATAATATTTGATGAGTTGTCAAGATTTATTCGTGAAAGTGTTCATTGGAGCATGCTATTTGTCGACAGTATTGTACTTACAGAGTTACAATGGAAACCAATGAAGAACTGAAGAATCTTGTCTAAGTACACACGAGTTGAGTGTCTCATTGGCCGTTGCCTCCTTTTAAGGGTATGGTATGCCGTTTTCTAAATATTTCTAGACCCTGATCATAATTTTTATGAGCAGAATAATAATGATGATGTTTGAGTTCTTTTTGGGAGCTAATATTGTGGTGTTTATCATGTGGATTATCCTACTCAATGCAATGAACTTCCATACGGGGGAATGTAATGAGCATATCTCAGTCATGGTCTAGAATGGAGAATTAGTGGTTTGCTTTCGTTTATTGTGTTGAATTGAGTTGATCAATTTGATGCACATGTTGCTTGCAAAAGGAGATCTATGATTTTGGGAGACGGGTAGCACAAGTCACAACGTACTCGTATAGGACTATATTATGGTAAAATTTACCTAATAAATTGCTATGGACTGAGGATAGGGAAGGTGGACAGAAGGTATGAGAAGAGGAGAAGAATGAAGGTTGTATTAGAAAAGAAAAGAAGATTACAATAGCTGATTTTCGAGTGTCAGTCACTCCTGCCTCTAGTATTTCTTACACTGCTTAATCCTTGCTCTACTACTATTAAAAACTATTTATAGGGTTATAATCCCATATTGCTAGCTCATATAAAATCTAACAAAATTCATAACAAATTCTCCCCCCTTATTTTATTCCTTTCATTCTGTTGTAACAGCTTTGCCATGTCACTGTGGGTTTGTTAGCTCTTCTTGTGCTGCTGCATTTTTCTTCTTTCTCTTATAAGTGATCCAAATTCTCTCCTTGGTGAAGGGCATAGCATAAATCCACATTTTCGGCAAACACATTTTTTAGTTCAACGTCTTAGGTGTGTGATTGTGTTCTCCACCTATATTCCAGTTTCTTAGTTGCTAGTTTTTTCTTTTTAATGTTTTAAATCCTCATGACATTTTATGATAGTGGAATTTCTTTTTTATTACAACATCTTGTTTTCTTGCAGATAATCTTTGATTTATAAAAAGTATTTTTAAAAGATTTTGTAGTCCCAAAAGAATTTGTAATAATATTATTGAGAATTTTTAAGTATAGACTCAACGGTTTGAATATACTTCTAAACTATGCATACTTCTTTTGAAGGAAAATGCTCTATCTATGTTACTATGTGCGAGTATCACTATCTTGTATGAGGTGGATCTTTAATACTTGCTCTTTGGAACCAAATAAAAATTTAAGTTAGAAAATTTGTAATTTTATAACATATTTAAAGTCCAGGATCATTAAACTAATGTAATAAGGATCATTAAAGGTTATGATGAGTGAACAAAGGAATAAGTCTTTTATTATGGAACTATAAACATGCTAAACAAAAAATTCCGTAAAATGCTTCTCATTGAATTCATACTTAGAATTCCACTATGGAGAGCAATACTAGTTACCTTTTGTCCCAAGGCAATCGCAACATTAATGTTTGCACAAAATAAATAATACAGAAGTACAATACTAGTTCTTCTCCCTCACAAATTTGGGTAGGACGTGCTACCAAGTGAATTGACGTAGCTCCATCATTGGTTACCATAAAGGATTATATCACATTGGTACTTTGGTAGATTACTCATAAGGAGAATGGAGGGTGGAAACCTATCTTCTGTCAAAGATCTTCCAGTTACAGATATGACATTATGGGTTAAGTTTATTACTTTGTAATGTTGGAAAATGATTTTATTTGCTTCTACTGTGCTCATTGGTGTTCCTTTTGCAAACACTTGACATAGTTGGGTTTGTTTATGTACTTTCTTTTATACCTTTCTTTCTCTTCCATACCTATTTTAATATCCCTAGCTTCTTGTTAGATATTGATTTGCTAGTCAATCCCTTTAATTGAAAGACCAAAGCTCAACAACATTGTGAAATTGCGGTTTGTGTCATATGTTTATTTTTGTTTTAAAAGTACGTTTATAGCATGCCTGACCACATACAAGATGTGACCGTGTGATCCTCATCTCCTTGTTAAACTAGAGGTCAGTTAAGCACTTAGTTGTTCCTTGTTGAATTACCATTTATTAGTGCCCAAAAAGATAGTAAACGCATCAAGTCCATGTAGCACAGGTCACAAAAGATGCGACAATGCGAATAACAACACAATACCAAAGCCTTAATTTCAACAACATGGGGATAGGAGAGTTGTCTTCAATGCACATGGTGTTGAAAAAGAGCTTTCTTTTAATATCAAGATGACTGACTTTTAAGCAGTAGTTGTGTTTAGATATCAAATAATGTATGGAGTGTGACTGTAAATGATTTCATTTGAGTGGAAGGTTACAAGAAACTGTTGTTTTTAGATCAAGAAGTAGTGGTAAAGTGAAAGAAGGATTATGAACCAATCAGTTCTTGTCTGTGTACCACATTGGGTAAAATATAGCTGTTTTAGGTTCTAATTATTTTACTTGCCATTGTTCATGAATCTCGATTCTCATTGCAACATTTTTTTTCTTATATATCATGTAATTTCTTCAAATTTGTCTTCCAAATATTGCTGTCATGTATCACATATTCATGTTATCTAATAATTTTTCTTTATTCAAGTGTCTCGGCATCGAACCCTCATGAATGTATTTGACAAGAAGCCCATTGTTGACAAGGAAGCTTTTGTGGCACCAAGTGCATCTGTTATTGGTGATGTGCAAATTGGACATGGCTCTTCCATATGGTATGGATGCGTCTTAAGAGGTATGGGAGTATCATAATTCTTGCTAAATATAAAAACCTCTTCCTTTAGGATCTTGCTTCATTTTTTTGGGAAAGTTTTATTTTGTTTTTGACAAATTTAAATAAGGGGCATGTTTGTCTCTCTGTGTGTATATATTAGTATATGTGTAACCAAAGGCTCTTGTTTGCTTTTGTGCCAATACTTTGGTGTTTGTCTGTTGGTATTTGTGCATAATTGATGATTGAGCTTGAAACTTCCTGTGCCTGATCTACTCTTCTATTTTTGGAGTTAAATATTTTCCGTTGAACATCGATATTGCTAAATTGTGTTTTTTCTAACCGAAGGTAGAAACTTTGGTGTTCACATTTCACTCTTCACCATCTTTCATGCTTGACTTTATGCTTATTAGTAATTAGTGTAAAGTTGTTTGTGTGATGGTGTGTTTGTATGATTGAGGTTGAGGTATTGTATGGTGTGTCGAACAACTCCCCGCCTTTGTCTTAGGAATACTCTAAGCTACCAGTTGTCCTTTTTAGATTCTTATTATTTTTTTACTTAGTTAAACGGGCAACTTTGTGGTTATCTAGGTTCAACTGCAGTGTGGTGAAGATAATTTGAAGGATATTTTGTTATTACTAATAAATGTGTATTTTCTCTTTCACAATCAACCAACAAAATTTATAGCTTTTGAGTGAAATTATGGATTTATTGCTTTAGCATTTGCACTTTCCAATCCTTGGAAAATGAGTCTCCTTGTTTTTTTTTCCAACTTTCCATGCTACATAGAATGCAACAGATACATTATTAAAAAAGGGTGAATGGATGTGCTTGTAGTCTATTTGGCTCACTGAAATGGTGGTTTCTTTCATGTTGAAACTCGTAATGTTGAACTATATTTCATTTAGGTTTTAGTATCCTTATATCACCTACTAGCTTATACCTTATGAAAACTTGAACATAAAGAAACTGCAGTAATAGCCATCTAACTATTATGTCAATGTTTATGTGAGAGATCGAGTTTCCCTAGTAGGCAATGTGGATGTTATTATGTGGTTGGAACTTGCATGTCACATTTGCTTTTCAACTGAGTCTACTGTCATTCTCTTTTTTCTTTTTGAATACTCTTTCTTGCTTTTCAAGTATTTTTGTTTGGTGCAGGCTCTTGCTCCTTAATTTTGCTCTGTTGCTTAGTTTTTGCTTTATTCCCCATTTTGTACAGGGGATGTGAACAGCATCAGCATTGGATCTGGGACCAACATTCAAGACAATTCTCTTGTTCACGTGGCAAAATCTAACTTAGCTGGGAAGGTATTGCCCACCATTATTGGAGATAATGTAACTGTAGGTGAGTGACTAAAGGTTACTTAGTTTTAGTTGTTTTTCCTTGTGTACATATTTTTGTGGCCTGATGTGCCTTGAACAGGTCATAGTGCTATCTTACATGGCTGTACTGTTGATGATGAGGCATTTGTGGGCATGGGTGCTACTTTACTTGATGGAGTAGTTGTGGAAAAACACGCTATGGTTGCTGCAGGGGCCCTTGTGCGACAGAACACTAGAATTCCCACTGGGCAGGTCAAGATTTGCTCCCTTTCTATTACTAGGCCTGTGTTTTTTTGGAAGTTCATGTTTTAATTTTCAAAATGTGATGCCTGAACCATATAAAACTTGCTGAAAGATTTCTGTACTGGACTACATTGAGACATTTCTATGTTCTCTGTTTGCAAAACCATGATGTTTGGGGGTTGATGAAGGAGAATATGAGAGTTTGAGCTTTGAGTAATGTAATGACAAATGCAGACTGGGTACTTGTCATAAAATTGAAGCCTTTTGTGTTCAATTATGTTGGGATTTAAGGCTTTGGCATTATTATGCTGAATTAAATATCAGGATGCAAATTCTGGGATGTGGACTGGATATATGAAGTGCACGCCTGCTTGGCTTCAAAGAAATTTGGTCTTTTGCCTTTTAAAATAGGGAGTAGAAGTTTTAATGGGAAGATAACTTTTAAGGACGTGGATTTTACTTAAGTTGAACACATCATGTCAGTGAGCTCAGTTCCTCCCCTGCATTAATTTTCTTGAGCAACATTACATTGCCCCAATGCTACAAAATGGCTCTAATCTAGGTGGGGTAGGTTTGCATGCATGCAGTCTTACCTTTGTGATATCATAAAGATGTTGTGCGTCATCCTTGTTTGCACTGTCAGCTGTTTCACATTAGTGGACGTGGTTGAATGAGTCATTATGCTTTTGTCCCATATAATCCAAAACCTAAGGACTAGGTTTGTGTGGTATCAGGTATGGACATGGGGCTTATTTGACGCAAAGTTAACTGGGCTTGAGGGTAGTTTTTATCTGTCCAAGTAGCTGGACGCTGTCATGTTTCCTTTTCTGTGAAGGAGTAGCTGTTTAAGAAAATTGTTACTTGTCTCATATTAGATGTGTGCTTATACCTTGTAATAAGATTATTTAAATGTATGCAACATTTCTGAATGCAGGTGTGGGGTGGAAATCCGGCCAAATTTATCAGGAACCTTACTGAGGAAGAGATAGCTTTCATTTCTGAATCTGCCTCTAATTATTCTAACCTTGCAAAGGTTCATGCAGCTGAGAACGATAAGGGCTTTGATGAGATAGAATTTGAGAAGGTGTTACGAAAGAAATATGCCAAGAAGGATGAGGAATATGACTCAATGATTGGCATTGTGCGAGAAACTCCCCCAGAGCTCATCCTTCCCGACAACATTCTACCAGATAAACAAAAGTCGTCCTAAATCAAGCTTTCTAGCAAAACTTATCCCTTTGCTGGGGTTTATTGGTGTTATTTTGTCAGCTATGCTCGGTTATTTTACCAAGGGTGGCTTCTTCAGTTCCAATAATTGAAACGATTGTTTTCCTTACAGTTTCGGGTTTGAAGTCCACCCATTTTTTATTGTAAGAGAATTTTGATTCCTTGCGCAATGTAACTCTAATGTTAAAGATAATTTATTTGGGATGTCAATTCATCCATGAAGTTTCTTTTGTAGCTGCATCTGTTTCACCGTATTGCTGGCATTGAAAATAAGGTCATTGCTTGACTTGTATTAACACCTGAAGTTGTATTTGAAGAGTAGATTTAGAAAGAAGAATGAAACTTGGTTTTATTTCCTGCAAAATGGGCATAGTGGCTTACTGCTTATGCTTTTCTGACGCTAATCTAAGTCATACCACCTTTTGTTTTTAATACTTTAGTTGCTAGCTACTATTTATCAAATAATAATAAAAAATAATGTGAATTTAAAATCATAGTCAATTGAGAACTATTTACTGCTTATAACTTTGCAAAGGAGAGAGGATGTAATTAATCTTTTGTTTAGATGGTAAAATAGAATTTTTGTCACGAAGGATAAAAAGAAAAATTTTCTTTTATTAGACCAACTTTACATTCTCTTTAACTTAAATCAGTTAAGTTTACTTTTTAAATGAAAACGTGTATAATGAATTAAGGTCATATAAAACTTTAGCAATTAAAAAAAGAAAATTTTAACATTTTTCTTTCTTTTTACAATAATTTCACATATTGATTAACTTGTAATTGCTCTTTTAAAAATATAGAAAATCTACAAATAGAAAATAAAAATACTTAAAATTAAGAAAAAATTATTCAGAATAATTCATCTATTGTCCATCTGTTGTGAATAATCCCAACTATTAATTATTTTTAAATAATCGACCTTTATATATTATTTACTGACAGCACCCTTTTTACATTTTAACCGATTATTATATATATTTACCACCAAAGAGGAGTAAATAATCAATAGTAGGGATCATTCATAGCAGATGGACAATAGATGAAATTATTCTAAACAATTTTTCTCAAAAATTAAAAGTAAAATAAAAAATTAAAAGAAAAATCACCCCTTTCCCATTGCCTGACTGTCGTCCCTCCATCATCGCTGTCCACTCCTCCCTAACTCTATCGTCACCCACCCTTCCCCTCCCCCCCATCCACATGACCACCACTGAAACCTACTCTTCTCCTATCGTGGGGCCTGGACTACATTAGTAACCATTCCTCCACTTCCTAACGCTCCGACTACAATGATGTGGCCTGGTAGTGAAGCTCACGAAACAGATAAGAAGAGGAGGATGATGGGGCTCGCGAAACAGGGGGAGCTAGGCGACGTAGCTTGGTGGTTGGATTAGTGGTACAGAAGATGGTGGACACTAATTGGGGGAGAGTGGTAGGCACGACGTGAGAGAGGAAAAGGGTCGTGGTGGTGGGCACTGTGCAAGTGAGAGAGGGGGCTGAGGTGGTGGGCATTAGCTAGTGAAGGGTAGGCAACGGTGGGAGTGCTAGAGCAATCTCGCAGGAGGATGAGGTGGGAAAAGGGTGGCAGTGGTGGTGGAGGAAGGATTTTTATATATATTTTTTTAATATATTTAAATTTGTTTTTTTTTGTTTTTTTTGGTAAATTGACCTATGGCTATTACTATATAGGTACCCTAAGCAAAAGACCCTTTAAAGTGGGATTATTTATGGTTACCTATGATTATAATGCGAAAAATGTTAGATTATTGTAATTAATTTTTTTTAAATTTGGGAATATGACAACTTTCAGTGGTGTACTGGATATTTACACCCTATAATGATGATTTGGCTTCTGTATTTGCATTATGTTAAAATTTAAAAAAATACTTAGTATTTATTCTTTCTCCTTTTTTCTTTTTAAAAAACTCTAACCTCTATTGTTAATTTTAGGGTTAATAACTTTATGGTTGATGGTAAGCCCAAATCTTTTTATTTTTGTTTTTTTATTTTTAATTACAAATAAAATCTATTATCTCTATAATATAGAGTTATTCTATCTATTTATTGGATTCGATTTACCCATTTATTGGGTTTTTAAGTTTCTCATAGTGAGAGTTTGGAGTTTTGTTATTAATTTGATGGTAAAAAATTATCATGTTATCACGAATCACGAATGTTAATTCTGCTAATATAGTCAATAGTATCAAACTTATCACTATTTCAAAGACAAACCAGATTTAAAAACCCCCTTAGAGGAGGATGTATTAAAAAACGACGTGAATCTTGATAGAGGGAAAAGTTCAATATGTTAAATCTTCTTTAAAAGGGTCGTGACTTTTTCTATATTGAACTTTGTTTAATTAAAAATTTAAAATTATTATATATTTGTTCAATTGTTACTATGTTGTAAATGTCGGATGACATTGTTATCAATAAATTATTAGGTTTCTTTAAAAAAACAGCTAGTCTTAGCCGAGACCGTCTCAATATGAGATGGCCCATCTACCCCCAGCTCAATCTTTATTAATGGTTTAAAAAAAAGAAAAAGAGGAAACATAAAACTGCTACTTTTGAAAATGGAATGTACGAAATTTGATTTTCGAACCGCCAAACTTCCACTCGACATTTAGGAAACAAAATCAAAAGATTTGCACATTCAATTATTTACAAAATCTCTGAAAATCTTCAAGAAATCATAAAAAAAGATCGACAGTTCATCCTCAAAACTCCAAACATCTCTCTAATGGAGGATTTAATGAATGAATTCGACATGGTGAAGATTCGCACATTCAATTATTTACAAATCTCTGAAAATCTTCAAAAAATTATCAAGAAAATCGAAATTTCATCTGCAAAACTCCAAAAATCTTTCTAATGGAGGATTTATGAAGGAATTCGACATGAGAATGACTTTATAGACATTATGAATAGATGCAGACGAGGATTTAATGTCAGTATATATATCACAATTTTAATTCTGATATATCCAATTTGAACTTAATGCATTGCATTAAGTCTATTCAATCTAAAGACTTATCTTTAAATCAATAATTGAAGATTATAAATTTAAAATTGAGTTAGATTATAAAACATTAATTGTTAATTTATGTGTCACAATTTTACTATTAACATATTAAATTTGAACTAAATGCTATACAATATATCTATACAATATATCTATACAATTTGAGTACTTATTTTTAAAACGATAATTGAAGATAATAAGTTCAAAATTAAGTTAGATTATAAAAATTTTTTGTCAAATTATATGTCATAATTTAACTACTTATATATTCAATTTGAACTAAAACCTATACAATATCTTTGTAGACTTTGTAGACTTTGAATACTTTTTTTTAAAACGATAATTAAAGCTTATACGTTCAAAATTGAATTAACATCAATTGTCAATTTATATGTCATAATTTAACTATTAACATATTCAGTTTGGACTATTTACAAATATATATGTAGAAATGTGTTTAACAAAATGACAAGAATCAACAATCTTCAATCCTAAATTATTGTAATCTTAAGTTATCTTTAATTCTAAGAATCAGCAATCATAAGAGAGGAAAATACAAAAATGACAAGAATCAAGAAATGAAATTATTTGGAGAAGGAAAGAAGAAGAAGAAATGACAAGAATCAAGAAAGGAAAAAAAATGGAGAAGAAAAGAAGAGAAAGTTTTAAATATGGAAATCAGATAAAAAAAAAAGGAGGGAAAGGGAGTGAGGGTGTTACATTTGCGCGGCGCGTCCAAGTTTTTGTGTTAAAAAAAATGTTAAAATAAAAAAACCATATAGATATATATAATGGGTAGTGATGGCCACAGAGCGGGTTACCCGGTCCCGAACCGGTCCCGAACCGCTTGAAACCGTCCCGGAACCAAAATCGTTCGCGACATTTTTCGAACCGGCCCGAACCGCGAAACCTTGAAACCGCCGGAACCGGACCAAAGAACAGCGGGCCGGTTCACCGGCCACCGGTTCCAAGGAACCGCCCCAAAACCGGGAACCAGACCAGTTCACCCGGCCCAACGGTTCCTTGGAACCGGAACCGGGCGGTTCACCCGGCCCGGCGGTTCTTTGGAACCGGTCAAAAACTAGCCGTTGGGGATTTTTGTATAAATACTCTACACTTTCAATCATTTTCATTTACAATTCATCTCTTCTCCTACTCTCTCTACTTAATTACTTAATTATGCAATTATTCTCTTAATTACGTAATTAGTCTTTTAATTATTTCTTAATTACATAATTAGTCTTTTAATTATTTATTTATTTCTTAGTTTCATTATCATTTTAAATATTATCATGTCTTTTTTTTTTGAAAAAGTCTCTAAAAAGTTACTAAAGTAGCAAAATCATTGGGAGGTTCTAACTCTAAAAGAAAGGTCACTTTAACTCCGTCGGTATCAACAACACCTTTGGTTAGTAATTATAACTTTGAACCAAATTATCCAGAAAGATACGACCAAGAATTACACGATTATGCAGAAAAAGTGGAAAGAGAAATACAAATTGAAGAAGAAAAAGAAGAAGAAGAAGAACAAGAGGAACCAACGACCCCAATTGGAATACTTGGATCTCGACTGTCATCAACGAGATCACATGAAGAACAACTACAACAACAAGAAAGAAAAGCTCGTGGTAAACGAGGCAATTTCCAAAGTATCGGTTAGTTTTATAATTTTATTCTTCAAATTGATTAAATTTTAAATTATTATTTATTTATATAACACCTGAATTGGGTTGGAAATTCAGGGGTGTTACATTGAGTATGTCTTTATATTTAAATTTAAATGAAGATGAACCAATAAGACGACCTTTTCCGGCAATGCCACCTCCTAGTGGTAGAGCTGTTCACATGTATGGTCGTATTTTACAAAACAACCAACCGACAAACTGGATGTTTTCTTATGCACTTGTCAAATTTGTGGAAGTCAAGGGGTAAAGCCCTTAGTTTCATACAATTTCAGCAGAAGTAAATACTTTTTAAGTTTTTATACATGATATTTATATTTTGTAAATCAAGAATGTATTAAAAATTCATTTATTTTGTGTTGTGACTACGTGTTAAGTGGTGGTATGGGATCTTTCAATAAACATTTGCCAAAGAAGTATGGAATCACAAAAGAAACTCATGCAGCAAGCGGCAGCGGGACCACAAGTGGAAGCCGACAGTGGGACATTCCTGGCGGAAGTATGCCTTTTAAATATAATCGTAATGAAATGATTGATGAATTTTCTAAATATGTAATTTGTGATGAATTGCTATTTAACCGTGGTGAAAGTAAGGCATGCAAGTATTAAACTAGAAAAACTTTGCAACCACAAT
This sequence comes from Amaranthus tricolor, assembly GCF_026212465.1. Lineage (NCBI taxonomy): Eukaryota > Viridiplantae > Streptophyta > Magnoliopsida > Caryophyllales > Amaranthaceae > Amaranthus > Amaranthus tricolor. The sequence goes on from NC_080049.1 coordinate 24,211,476, forward strand.
ATAGAGGAACTCCTAGGAACACTTTTAAACGACGCACAATAAAATTATATGAATCAAAGCGCTATGAATTAGTAGAAATGTTTAAATCTTTTAATGTTAGGGTTAGCATAACAACTGATATTTAGTCTGCTCCCCCACACTTAGAACCTTATATGTGTGTAACAACACATTGGATAGATCATAATTGGTTTATTCAAAAAAGAATAATTGCTTTTGAGTTAATGCTCGAAAGACATCGGGTGATAACATAAAATATAGATTAATAGAAATATGTAAAGAATAGAACTTGTTAGATAAGATATTTTGTTGTTCTACCGATAATGCAACCGCCAATATTAAATGCATCGAATTTTTGTATAACGAACCTACTTTTAGTTTTATCCTTGGTGGTAGATTATTACACGTACGTTGTTGTGCTCATATTGTTAACTTATCTAGCCAAGCAAGTATTAGACAACTAAGTGATTTATTAGATCCCATTAGAGATATAGTGAAGTGGCTTAGATTAGGACAGGTAAAGAGAAGATATAAGCAATTATATGACCATTATCAACTAAAAAAAGTATATTAGTCATTAGATACTCCTACAAGTTGGGGCTCAACCCATGATTTATTAAAAAATGCTATTGCTTATCGTCCGGTTATAACACAACTATATATTGAGTGTACGGATGTAACACCCCGTAATTTATCAGGTTTAAAAAGAAAATATAATAAAATAAAATAAATAAGTATTATTAAATTAAATTATTTACATAGATAATTATAAGAAATAAAGTAAGTTAAATTTTAACGGTAACGCGTTTTATCGCGTACGATGTTATCGCGTGGCGTTTCTTTTCTGTTTTAACAATAATATAATAATTACTTAATTAATTTATTAATTAAAAAATAAATAAATAAAATTAGGGGAAGAGGAAAGGGGTGGCGGGTTGTCTTGGAGTAGGAGAGGAGTCTTGTAACTCCTCTCATAAGTGTGTATTATGGCACATTAAGTTCATTGTTTTAATTGCCTATTAATCCTTAAGCTTCATTTGGATTCCTCACCATTCTAGCTTTTCAAGTGAACACAAAAATTCAGAAAAATTCTCCCCTTTTCCCTGTTGTTTCGGCTCACTTCAAAGGAAAAAAAAAATGTTGTTCCATCCAATCTTTTGATCAAAGGGGTAAGTTTAATTGAATTGTTAATTATAGATTTTATATACAAGATTTCTAAGATGAATTATATTTTATGTATGATGATATCCTATGAATTTTAGGAGGATTGAGTATATTTTTATCTATATGTAATTTTCTCTAATAATCCTTTAATAAACTTTAATTTGTTAAAAGGATTAAGTTATGTTTCTTTTATAAAAAAAAAAAAAAAACCTTTCTTGATTTATATTTTTTAACAAAATTTAAATTTGTTATAAGAATTAAGTTATATTGATATTTAAATAAATTTCTTTTATGATGTGCATTTCTCTAACAAAATTTCAATTTGTTAGAAGAAATTTAAATGGTATGGATCAAGTAATGTAGTAATCCAATAATTTATAAATCCTTTAGCAAAATTTGATTTGTTTGAAGGATTGTGTTTATATATATATATATATATATATATATATATATATATATATATATATATATATATATATATATATATATATATATATATATATATATATATGTCTTGATTTAAAAGGGTGATTTGGTTTTATGATTCTCCATAAAATTTTAACTTGTTAAGAGAATTAAGTATTTAATTTAATTATCATAACTTATGAGATTTTAAGGTTCTTGAAGGATCTTGTGGATGGACATGTTTCTTTTTATTTGTTGGCTTTTATGCTTTGTTGATGGGGTTTTGTGTATTAATATATGTGTGGAAATATCAAGTGGTTATGTGATAGGAAAAAAAATTGGTCTCGTCTATTTTATCTTAGTAGTTGTGGATATTGGGCTTGTTAGATCTATTTTGGTCATGAGATTAAAAAGGTTAATAATTTGAATAATGTATATATGTATAATAATAATAATAATAATAAAATAAAATAAAAAATTTCGGGCAGCAGCAGTTTTTGCCTCGGTAATGGTGCTGATTCGGAAACGTTAGTCGTGTTCCGTTGTTGTTTTATGTACCAATGCGATAAAAATTCGTTAAACGCTTAAAATAATGAAAAATAGTAATTGGATGTTAGAAATTATGAAATTTGGTACCAAGGTAATTGACGCGTTCCGGACGCAGTGGCGAAGTCAGATTTTCCATTTGAATTTTGTAAACTATCCGAATTGTCCGTTTAAGTTTCTGGTTAAAATTTAAAGTTTGGAACTATTGGGTATTGGATGAAAACATTTAAAATTATCAAGTCCTAGTAATATCTTAGTAGTATGGAATGGATTAAATGTGTAAACACGTTCTAATACGTGATCGTTTTGTGTGTGTGTTATTTAGGACCTCGATTCATAAGAGCGCGAAATTTCTATCGTGATTAAACTTCGTTTGTTGGCAGCGCTTCAAGGTACACGCTTAGACCATACTGTTTATGTGGTTGTGCAAGTAGTGTTATTTCATTTTTGAGACATTGTAAATCACATAAGAATTAGACACTTCAAATAATTTGAAAGAAGTTAATTGGAAATTGAGGATTTATGTGTTTGTTACCCAAAGGGGTTAACGTTTTGGTTGTATTATGTTACCCAAAAGGGTTAACGTTTTGGTTTGGATTATTAAAATTATTATTTCCATGGCAGTTTTGGATCATTACGGTCACCATGAGGGTATACATACTTTTTCCTTTGACGACCCGACAGGACGGGCAACGTCTTAGGTCGGTGGTCGCCTTGGGATTAGCTCTCCCAAGTGTATTCCTTTAAAAGGATTGGATTTATACTTAAACGACCCGAACAGGACGGGCTACGTTACAAGTTGGAATTATCTAATAATGAATATATTAGAGCCTATGCATGCTAGGATAAACACATTGCTTGTATTCAACCTGGTTGACATTCGTATGAAGTCTCTGACGTGTATTGGATTGTTTCTTTGGAACCTACTGCATGTTGTCACACAACGACTAGTAGGTTGATTGCAGGTGGGGACTGGAGTGAGGTCTAGACTTAGAACCCGTAATCATCAAGACTATACTTCTTTCTTTTGTAATTAGATTATGAGTAGAAATAACTCCGAATTATGTAACAAGAGATGGTGTTGCTTTCTTTTCGTTTTCGCCTATTTTATTTAGTTTATCTAGAGGCCTTTAGGCTCTCGAGTTGTACGTAAGAACTTCCGCTGACTTATTTCTTTCACGTTGGTACTGTTTTCTGTTTTAATTATATTTCTTTATTGACGGAACGTTGACGATCCTAGAGGAGACTTTTCTCTAGAGTCCGAAGAGTGGACTGGAATTCGTATTTTTCATATGAATTTCCGAGTTACTTAAACCGGGTCGTTACAACGGATAGCCGTATAAGTGATGAAGCATGGGAACTAGCTATAGGCGTACATAAAATATTAGAAGCGTATGTCCACGCAACTAAAATTTTTTCATATGTTTACAAACCAAAAGTCCACTTAGTAATAAGTGAATGTATTACTATTTTTTATCATCTTCTTAAACATTCGCATATTGATACTAATAATATATTTTTAAAACTGATTCTTGCAGATACGATGGACAAGTGAAAGATGTATTTTACTGATTTTCCTTTTATTTATGGAATTGACAATTTTAGACCCATGTTTTAAAACGAAAACCTTACTAAATTAATTGGATTTTACTACCAATCATTAGATCGTCCGCCTAGTGATGTACATAATTATGTTGAAAATTGTAAAAAACTTTTAGCAGAACTTTATGATTACTATTTTAGTGTATATAACCCAAGTCGTGATACGTCTCGTCACGTTCCACTTATTATAATCCCATAATAGCTAACGTAATAAGCCAAGATGATAGTTTTGTAGGACCATCTTCTTTTTCACTCTCCACTTCACACTTAGAACTAGATGATTATCTTAAACATTACATTGAAATTGAACAAGATAGTTATAATATTTTAGAATGGTGGAAAGAAAAATCAATAAAATTCCCCATATTATCGAGAATTGCAAAGAATATCCTTGCAATTCGTGCTTCTACTATTGCGTCGGAGTCTGCTTTTAGTGCAGGTAGAAGAGTTCTAGATGAAAAGAGATCTCGTCTTGCTCCACATACTATTCAAATATGTGCTTGCAAGAAAGATTGGGATCAAGCGGAGCTCCGAACACAAGGACTCAAGATCGATAATGATCCATGGATGATGATGGATACATCTGCATCATCGTCAGGAGGAGAGTCAGCGGAAGCATCTAACCAACAAGATGATAATGACGAAGACGAATAGTATCATGAATATCGGACAACGATCAATCAACATTCAATAACTACAAATAAAAGTATGACAAAGAACTACGTGGGCTTTGATTCCTTCGGGATACGTAGGAAACTTAGTATTCCTTCGGGTACTAGGTTCAAGTCCATTTTCTCCCTCTTTTTTATTAATCATCTTTATCGTTTCTTATTAACTTATTTTTTCCTTTTTATTAGTAAATATTTTAATAACGATGACAAGCACTGAATTTCGCTAATAATCAAGTAATCATCAAAGGTACGTCCACATTATTATAGTATTTTTATATTATGTTTAAAGGAAAAATAAGAATGGAACCGATGGTTCGACGCGCCCGACTCGGGAGTTAGAACCGCCAAAATTGCCTCATGAACCGCAAAGGAACCGTTTGGCACCGTCCGGAACCGAAACTGAAAACGTTTGAATCAGGTTCCAAATGAAACCGGAACGAAACCGTCCCAATCCAAACCGTGGCCATCACTAATAATGGGTCTTTGGGATCTGATGCGAGGAAGCCGTTAAAAGGGTTTTCCAACCAAATAGTATTTTTGGAAGAAAACGTTGCTCCGTTTCGTTTATTTTTGTTGCATTAAAGGTTAAAAAACATGCACATACATGAGCTAAATCAATGGGATTAGATTTGTGAATTATTTTGACAGATAATGGAGTTACATTTGCATATTATTTTTGTTTTCAGTTTTTCATTTGTAGCTTTCGGCTGCATTTGTATTTTTCCATTACACTTTGTTTAAAAGTTGTAATATTATACTGAAAATCATGCTATAGAATTTGTAAAGCTTGTAGCTTGTAGGCCATTCATTCTTTAACTCTTGTCTCAAATATACTCCGTTTGCCGAATAAATTGCAATAATTATACATTGCACAAAAATTAAAAATTATAAAACATAATTTAATAAGACATTTTTGTTCTTTACAATTTCATTACATGCGTTTTATATATCTATTTACAAATCTATTTTTGGTTCATACTCCTATTTGATAAACCTGATAAATTTTTCCTATTTTACTTTTTATCTCTCAACTTATATTCTCACAAAATTTTACATTTTCAGGAAAGGGATGAAGTAATAAAAATAAAATTGGATCATATTCATATCTATGAACCTTAGAAATTTATGAATTATTCCATAGTTCCTAGGCCCGGGTGGAGTTATAACTTATTAGGGCTCATGAGGCCATCAAATTTCATGTTCTCACATGCAACTTCTAGATTGTAGGCAGGATGAGACAAAGGTCCATGTATATCATCATCTTGAAAGATTCTTTGGCTAAAGTACGAGTCATAGGGTTAGATCTAACATCAGATATGTAGCCAGATGACGGATCTTTGTTTCAGCCTTTAATCTATTGGGGACCAACATTTCCAAAAAATCATCTCAAAAAGAGTACATTATACATATTTGATACTATTTTATAACCTTCGTCCCATTTAGTTTAGACACAAATATTTTAAAAAATAAGGGGACCACCTAAAATAGTATACCCATATGCAATATTGGATAATTTTATCTAGGGTGAGTTCTTCGTTCCATCGTCGACCCTATCTACGTTTATAAAATGAGGAGACCACCTAAAAATGTATATATTAAATTGAAATGTGAGAATAAATGTGAACTACTCAAATAAAAAAACGGGACAACTAAAAAGGATTGAAGAGAGTATAATATTAAAATGGATGGATCTCTCCATAATTACTCAAAATCTATATTTATTCACTCGGTCCCTTTTGAATATGTAACATTTAACTCAAATATGTTGTAAATTCAATGGGACAGTGGTAGAACCGGGTCCAATTATATATCATTGAAGACTTAAAGTAGTAGTATCATTGAAAGATTGTTTAGCTGATAAAGGATGAGTCATGAGTAATGATTATAAAGCATCTTTTACAATATTCCTAATCCTATGATGGAGTGGCAATTATGTGTTCGTCTTTTTTGGGATTAGGTAATACATAGAGGCATGTTCCAACACAATTTACGGAAGGGCTTCATTAGAGCATCATTAATGGACGTCCTTTGCCTGTTTTCATAGAGCCTACAGACAATAAAAAATATTATGGGGCAACTCTCATATGATAAGTGTCAACTTTTAATAAAAAAAGAGTGATTTACTTTATTATACCTTCTAAATTAGTAAATTAATTAGCTTTTTTATTTTCTAGTTGGTGAAAATATAATCCTTATATCGAAAGCATAGAAGTGTAAGCTTTTAACTGCTAAATCAACCCATATACGTATATTTTTTTTGCTTTGAAAATTTTCATATATTTGGAAAAGTTATTCTAAAAATAAAAATATACACTTAAAATTACTCAGTTATTATCAACTCAACTCTATTTAGTTTCCATATCTCATAATCCAAGCATATTTAACTGTTTTTTTAGCTCAACTCTATTTAGACCATTACCAATAGTTGTTTTTTGACTACAGTAACAAATTTTTTGGAGAAAAATACAAAAGATCTTCCGCCCCGAGGGGACTTTAAAATGTTGGATGCAACACTCCTTCTGCTCCTATACTTAAGGAATTAGACCTTACTAGTTTCTTTAATCTCTCACACACATTTAAATTCTCTTTTAATATCATTCATAGTATGATAGTATAATTCAATCTACCTCTTAAATTAATTTTATATTTATTATACGATAGTTCTAGGAGACCAATTGAACTAACATATTAGTCTATGTAGGAATGTAGTCGACATTAATCTTTTGGAATAAAAAATCTATTATTGTTGTTGTTGATATATTATACTAAAAGACAAAATATTTAACTTTCCATAATTTTCTTTGGTCCTTTTTGTTTGATGCAATCCTAAAGGAACAAAGGGAGTAATTATAATTCTTATAAAAGGTGACCAAAGTCGATAAAAATACCTTTGTCCCAAGGAATTAACTTCACTTTTAATTTTAATTTTAGTCTGTTTCATTGAATTTGTCATATTTTTATTTTGTCTATGACACACTTTTTTTTCAATTATTCACACATTTTACCTACATTTTCATTTCTTCACCCATTTCTATCACTTTCTTGTAACATATATCATCATCATCATCATCATCCAACCCAGTATATCCCGCTCTTAGAAAGCTAAAGTCAGGATCTAGGGAGGGAAGTACGGTGGCAACTCATACCCATAAAGGAGAGTACGGCCAAAGGAGCCCCCGACTCGAGAAAGATAAAAAAACGCGAAAAACACGAGCAAGACAACTTGAAGGCCTATCGACAGAAGGACCACTACAAAAGAGAACAAAGAACTAAATAGAAAGGAAACGGTAAGGGCAAGGGGTTGAGGGCACTAAGAGGTCAAAAGACGGACATCAGTAGTCTAAGATGTGGATATGACATCTCCAACTGCTCTTATCCTTAGTCAGGTCCGCAGAGAGGTTTAACTCCTACAAATGTACTCTTATTTGCTCATCCCATGTTCTCTTTGGTCTACCTCGACTCCTCTTACCATCTACTATAATGCTTTCTACCCTCCTCACAGGGGCGTCGAAAGTCTTCCTCTACGCATGACCAAACCACCTCAATCTATTCTCTCGCATTTTTCCAGATATAGGGGCTACCCCTAGTTTGTCCCTAAACTCTTGGTTAGCATATATACTCCCTTTTATAAATTTTACCCCCTCAATTTACACTTGTGATTACTCACTCCATTTCTTAAAGTTGTTCCCATTTGTCATTTGAGTTGTTCTATTGGTTATTCCCATAAAGAATACTTATATTCATATCATAAAATTTGAACATAATTAACCTTGTTTATCCTCATTTTAATATTTTAATAATGCTTATAATCCCAAATATTCTCCACTAACTTTATTTTAATATTTTTATATTGTTTATATACATATTTCACACCAACTTTATTAAAATATTTTCTAATTTGGTCGCTATATTTTTTCCACTAACTTTATTTTAATATTTTTAATGTTATTCTCTTTTTTCCTCTATTAAATTTATTATTCAATAAAATAAGAATATATACCTACCATCTTAAAAATTTTATATTTTTAATTTCTACTTTTAAAAACAGGAGGAGTATTTATTTAGGAGTAGAATATAAGAGTAGATCCCAAAAAAAAAAAAAAAAAAAAAAAAAAAAAAAAAAAACCGAAAAAAAAGAACAGAAATGCGTTGGAAAATCCGTGTGGGCGTGGGTCTATAATACTTATTAAAAAATGAGCCTGCTTGCTGCTCCTATATAATCTCTCATCACATCTCGTTGCGTGTGGACTGTGGTGTGTTGAGGGAGCCTACATTCTCAATTTCACCGCCGCCCCTGATTCCTCATCAGCTTCTGCCGCTGATTGAGTGACTGTTTCTAGTGAAGACGAAGCTCATCGATTCTGTCCTTTTTTCCTTATTAAAATTTTAAGTTTTAGGTTATATAATATATAAATGGGGGCAGAACAAAATTCAAATGAAAATCACATTACGAATGGAAATGGTGCTGTATTTGCTAACGGGAAGGAAGATAATGCTCCTTTAGTTTTGGGTCTTCAACCTTCTGCCCTTGTTGATTATGTTGCTAAAGTTGATTGGTCTTTACTTGATCAAATTCCTGGTGAAAGGGGTGGTTCTATTCCGGTAATTCTTGCTTAATTTTCCCTGTTTTTGATTTCAGTAACTATTATGAATGTTAATTTGCTTCATTCTTATAATAATTGTCTCAAGGGAGGTGAGATGAGATGGCCCTTTTGAGAATTTCCAATATTATGGCAGTTTCTTTGTGTTTTTTTTTTAAATTTTTATTATTATCTTTTGTAAAGAATACATCTTTTGTGGTTAAATAAGAACATAGAGGTAATTGCATTTGGAATTAATGGACGCAATAAAATTTGTGTTGATATGCCCAAAAAGAGAAATTGTAGGCTTATATTCCCAGATTCACCAAATTGTCGCAACCCAAATTGACAAGAATATGGGTGAAGTGTTATTATTTGTACTAATTTGTGGAAATTAATTTGTCTTAACTTTATAGGTTATTTAATTAATGCCTTAATTTTATAATTTTGAGCAATTCATTCTAATACTTGTGATGGGGATTCATTCTAATTGTTTTAGAGATAAGGTGCCGGATGATAAGTAGGCAGCATTTAGTTGATGATGTTCTAACTTTGAAAGCATGTCATTCACAAATTAATGACATTCTTGGATTGGAGTAAATATCAAGGGAAAAAAATGTCAAAGTAAGAAAACAAAGGATACTAGAATCTAGATATTGAATCGAGATTCGAGAGAATATGGTTGTTGGAAAGGGAGGAAGTAGTTGCAAAGTGATGGAGACGGAGGGGAGGGGTAATTACATCAGTGAGTGTGAGGAGATATTTCTCTCCCAAACGAAGAAAATATTCTCTTTTCTTCAGCTTCCTCGTTCGATAAGACTACAACCTTTTCTTTGCCACCACAATTCCTTCAAGTCCGCCTTATCTTCTTTCCTTAGTTTGATATTTTATTTCCCCCTTAATATTTTCCCAAGGGCTGAGCAAAAGTTGAAAAATACTTTTAATGCTTTGTATATTTTCAAAACTTATTGATGTGCATTGAGAACATAATACATTGTTTTATACCAAAACCTTCGACGACCTACTTGAGTGTATTTATGTGTCATTATTATACACGAGGCCTCTATTTTTGGAAGCCCTATGTCATTGTAATGGAAAGTTGTGAACAAAAAAACTTTTTATGATCAAACTTTCATTACGATGGTAATGACATGATACATATCATGAAAATTTACACTATAAATCATTCCCATTACTACCAATTAGTACAATCAACCAAACGGGCCGTTAGGGGTTTGTGTATGTCACTATATGCTTGCCATTCAACTGCTTCATGTATATTTTGTGTTGATGATTAGTTAAGAAGAAGGTTTAAGAGAAAAGGGCTTTGTATCAATTGTGGCTGTCCAAGTCATTTGTATAAAGAACTTTGTGAATTGCTTATGTTCTTATTCGTTGCAGTTTACTTTCTATTTCCTTCATAGTCATATAACTCGAAAACATAATGCTAGAATTCAATATGACATTTTTGTTGTTCGCTGGTCATAAATCCTTCCATGGAATTGTTCTAATATCACTAGGTTGCATGGTCGGATGTGGAGCACATACTTAGTGAGGTCAAAACCCATATAGCCCCCTCTGAAGATGACCTATCTCCTGTGAAGACTCTTGGTGGAGGTAGTGTAGCAAATACAATTCGAGGTTTGTCTTCATGTTTTGGTGTCACTTCTGGTCTTGTTGGTGCTTGTGGTGATGATGAGCAAGGGCAGTTGTTTATACATAACATGAACTCTAAAGATGTTGATTTGTCGAGATTGATGACAAAGAAGGGAGCCACTGCGCAGGTGAGCCTTCTGACACTGTATCACTCACTTATCTTATTTAGCATATTCTTGACTAGAGTTAGTGTGCAATACAGTGCATCTGCTTGGTTGATGCAGTTGGAAATCGCACAATGCGACCATGCCTTTCACAGGCTGTTAGACTAAAGGTGCTTCATCTTTCACTCAATTGTTTGTTGCAATGTTCTTTGGACTCCTTGTTTGCCATGCTATTCACTGAAAATAGAACTAAAAGTTGTGATAAGTGACCATCTGACCTGTTTCTTCAGGCTGATGAGTTGACTGATGAAAACTTCAGGGGTTCCAAGGTATGCTTCCATGATTTCCTGTGCTTCTGTAGAAACTTGTTTTGTTGCTAACAATTGTAAATGTATTTATCAGTCAAATCTTTAGAGTTGTTTATTATTGTCTCATCTATGATTTTTTGATAAGCAAAACTTAAAAGTATTCCAGTGGGCAGGGCCGTTTCATTCAATTTTGGAACCCAGTGCGAAATATTAAAAAGACCCTCACAACAAAGGCGTAATAATATGATACCTTTTTTGTTTTGTATTGTTGATATTGTAATTATTTTATAAAAAAAGCCTTAATAACTTATATAACATAGCAAAAAATGTAAATTATACATACCTAAGTTATAGTATTCTAGTTAATATCAACTCTGTATATAAAAATATATTTTTTGAGCCCTCACAAATTTGGAGCCCTGAGCGATAGCTCGCTTTGTCCGGCCATGCCAGTGAATAAGATGACTCCCCACCGCTTAAGATAATTCAACTAATCACTATTGTTGCAGTGGATATCAACATGGATAAATAGATTATGAAGTTTGCTTTTCTGTTTCTTTTGCGCAGTGGTTGGTAATGAGATTTGCAGCAATTAATTTGGAACTCATACATGCTGCTGTTAGAATAGCTAAACGGGATGGACTTCTTGTCTCCCTGGACTTGGCTAGTTTTGAGGTATATTCTTTAATATCCATTTTTGTTTGAGATCTTACCAGACTTCATCAAGCTGCTCTGCTCTAATGATTTGTAAATATATCTAAATTCGGCAGATGGTACGACACCATAAAGCAGCTTTGGTAGAATTGCTTGAATCTGGAGATATCGATCTTTGTTTTGCCAATGAAGACGAAGCGTTGGAAATTGTGAGGTAATGAAAGCCTTCTATACAATATGTTTCACATTGTTGCGACTTGCGAGGTCCGTTACAGTATTAGATTGATCAAGTGGGCTAGAAAAATTTTTGTTGAACAACTTTGGCTGGTTTAGTTCGTTACTAGAAACTCTCTTTCAGAGGATCTTTCTCGAGCCGAGGGACTCTTAGTCGCATCCTCTTTTATGAGTATGAGTTGCCGCCTTCTTTTCCTCCCCAGATCCTGATCATAGTTCCTATGGGCGGGATACACTGGATACGATGATGATGATTAAATGGACATTCCATTTGGCTGCAGGGGCAAACAAGATACAAGTCCTGAAGCTGCACTTGATTATCTAGCAACACATTGCCAATGGGCTGTTGTGACGCTTGGTTCCAAGGGTTGCATCGCCAAGCATGGGAAGGAGGTCTGTTGGTTTTACTCGTGTCGTGCATCATATTTGTCATTACTTGTCTTTGAGTATTTCATCTTAGATATTAACAAACTGTGGTTCGTCCTGCAGACAGTGAAGCTCTCGGCCATAGGCGAAGCACAACCTTGTGATGCCACAGGAGCCGGGGACCTCTTCGCAAGTGGGTTCATATACAGCTTGATAAATGGTCTATCCTTAGAGGATTGTTGTAAAGTAGGCTCTTGCAGTGGAGGTTCTGTCATTCGATCGTTAGGAGGTGATGTAACTCCAGAAAACCGTCAATGGATGTACAAGCAGATGCAGATCAAAGATCTTCCTGTTCCCAAAGTTTCTTTATGATGCTCTATATTGCGAGTCATACTCATCCTCAATTTTTTAGGTAGATATATAACATTGTCGTTGGGGCAGATATGGCATCCATGAATCGCGGAAAGGAGAAAACCGGACGAGTAGATGTATGCTTACTATTTATTTATCAAGATTCTAATTTTTAGTGATGCTTTATTTGGGACATAGCTAATAAAAATGTCATTCCTGCCTGAATTATCATTGAAATTGTACTTGCTATAATATCAATAAAGGTGAGGCAAGGGAGGGATTTATTTGTGATATTCTGCTATTCAATTTCCTTAGACCCTGTCTTTCATTTCTTCACATTGATTTTTGTGGTATCTATACGAGTTATCTCCAAAACACACTTTTTGATATACACAAATTCTTAAATATAATGGTCTCATGTAAGACTCTATTGGGTTGACTAATGTACATTGAGAGTGTTAAAATCTTTACTTATAATCTTAAATTGATCAATTAAAAAAATAAATTAACTATTTGGACTCGTCTTATAGTAAGATAATTCAATCAAAAGGCTTGCATGATTTTGGGGGGCGTTTGGCGCAAGTAGGCCTAAAGGATGATCTACTATTGAAAGTAAGTATTAAGAAAGAGCATATTAAATGTGGCCTAAAAATTGCTTTTGATTACGCTTCTAGGCTCTTATACCATGTAACTTAAAACAATATATTTTTATGCTGAGACATGCTTATCTTAACACTTGAAAAGTGTTAAAAAATAGTCCATATATAATATTACATCGAAAAATTAGAGAAAACTTAACTAACATATAAGCTTAATAAACTACTCTTTTTATCAACAGTAACAATTGATTTTAGGATGAAATATTATATGCAAATGCAAAACTACGACATTTGTAATCTAGATCAAAATACATTTATTTATTTACATAAAAACCTGAAATTGGATGAAGCAAAGGAATGAGTTGCAAATTAGTTTTCCTCCTCCCCATTATGCCAAAGGCTTCATCCATTTCAACATCTTCATGTTTAATCCCGTCAGGTAACTTCCAATCAAAATGGTAAAGCAACATTGCCATTACTAGTTCAATTGTTGCCACACCAAGTCCTATTCCCGGGCACATCCTTCTTCCTGCACCGAATGGGATTAATTCAAAGTATGTTCCTTTGTAATCTATCAAACACCCATCAAATCTTTCGGGATTAAAACTTTCAGGCTCTTTCCAACACTTAATATCTCTTCCGATAGCCAACTCGAGTTTTTGATGGTATATCATAACCACCAATTTCACATTTTCTCATGGATTCCCTTGGTATCAAACAAGGAAGAGGAGGGTGAAGCCTCAATGTTTCTTTGATTATAAGTTTCAAATATTTGAGCTTTTCTAGATTTGCCTCATCGATCATTATCTTGTTTTCTTGTAATACTTGTCTAACCTCATTTTGTGCCTTCTTCATAACTATTGGATTTCTCATCAATTCTGAAAATGCCCAATCCATTGTTGTTGAAGAAGTTTCACCTCCCGCACCAAACAACTCCTGCATGTACGATCACATATTAGATTATTATCCACTTGTCTTGCATGAAAATTGTTTCACGTGAGACGGACCCATATAATTAGTCTTTTTCTCTGATTGATCAGTTCAAGATTACAAGTGATAATTTTTATGTTATAAGTAATCATTTTAAAACAATAAATATACATTATCGAATCAACCCAACAAAGATAATATAATCCTAAGATAGTTTCATTGGAGAATTTGTGAATTATTAAGGGATATTTGGATCTTGGCTTTTACATTGCTTTCTGGTTGGCTATCGGCTTTTGACTTATTGGTTGGTCAAACAACAAAAAAAGTATTTGGCAAATGGTTTTTAAGCCGGCTGAAAAGTTAGCTTTTAAGCCAAAATTAAAAAAAACTACTCTGATTAGTTTTTTTTGTTGGCTTTTGCCTTGTTGATGCACTTTTTTTCTAATAAAAAGCCAACAGTGAACAACCATTGTCTTAATTTACCAAACGTCTCCATAAACAATTGACTTTTTCAGCTAACTTAAAAACTAACAAACCAGCCAACATTTCCAACTTGTCAAACAAGTCAACTACCAACGATGAACAACCAATACCTAAATTTACCAAAAGTTTCTATAAACAACTAGCTTTTTCAGCTAGATAAAAACCAACAAAAAACAATCAAAAGTTCCGGCTGACAAGCCAACTAAAAAAGCCAACAGCTAACAAACAACAACTAAAAAATCCTCTAATTATTTAAGTTACACATTGTGACGTGAATAAATTACTACGTACTCCCTTTATCTCTTTAGATTCAAGCCTTAGGACTAAAAAAACGTTCACATATTTGAGTCATATATAGTACTTAAAAGAAAAAACACAAGGAATGGTTGTACTTACAAAAACAATTGTTTTGATGTTATCTTTTGCGAGGGAGAATTGATCAGCATGATGTTGGTCATCCTTATAATATGTTAAAAGAACATCAACCAAATCTCCATCCTTTTTACCTTGTCTCTTGTCATGCATATGTTGTTCAATGATGGGATCCATCAACATATCAAGCTTTTTAACCATTGATTTGAGTTTCCTGTTCATTCCGGAAATGGAGCTTATGAACTTAAGCGATGGATACAAGTCGTTGATTGAAAAGCCGGTGATCAACTCCGATAATTTAGCTATTAACTTTCTAAATTCTTCACAATCTTTGGCTTTTTGATTCATCGATAACCTGATATTATTATTATGGTTAAATGAGTTACTATTTGATCACAACTTTGAATTATCTTTTAATAAACTAAACTTTGACCCTTTAGTTTGCTATCAGCATATAGGATATGCTTAAAGATGTTTATTCGGGTTATTTGGTCGATTTCGGATCGATTCAAATTGAATCTTGTTGTTAAACATTTAAAGTATATATAAACTTAGAGTATATATACTACATCCTAAGTCTAAAAGTGGGAAATATACGATAAATACCAAGTTCAAAATATGCCTAATAAATAAAAACACGAATTGAAAAACATTGGGAAAGCAGTTATTCGTCGCCCATAAGTGACGAGTCGTCGCTTGTTGAAAGCAGGGTCTCAAAATGAGAGAGAACCCAAAGCCCTGTCGGCTATATTGGCGGCAACTCGTCGCCAAGCTGCGGTGACTCTGTCTTGTTTTTCGCAGTTTTGTTAGTTTATTACGATAGTGTTGTTTGTTTATAATCATCACTAATAATGAATAGCCTTTATATGGTGGTTAAATCTGATAAAACACTCATCATGTTTCATTTGGTGAATCATCCTTTTGGTTCATTGGCTTTGTTGGATGAAACACACTTGTTCCATAGAGACATTCATTGATATTCTATTCTATAAATAAGGGAGTATGCGGACATTCAATCTTATTCTCAGAGCAATTTCTGAATTCGTTTTTAAAACTTTCTTTTATTCCTATTCTTCTCTACACGAGATTATAATTAAAAGAGTAATTAACTTTCATTATAATCAAAGTTCATAATTCATTCCAATGCTTGTCTTCAACCTTGGAACCTCCTTTATGCTGAGAAGCTGTGTAGGTTATATTTCATTATGAATTTAATCATTATCCCAAGCATCCTCGTGGGAGAAATATCACAATAAAAAAGTGCACTCACGCCTCTTATAAATATCTAGTTTTCGAGCGACTTTGAATTCATTGTTGCAAACATTCATTGTGTTCTTTTGGTGATGAGAAGAGTTGCATGGCCAACTTCAAGGGATTAGATTACAAATAGTGTAGAATACAATCTTGTAATACTTGTGTCCACATTGATTTTTGCCTTTTTATAAATGCATTTTAAAGTCGGGTCAAGTCAAATTTGATTTCAAGATTGAATAAATATCAAATTATCGAATCTAATTTGAACACATCTGACTAAGGGCGTATTAATGAAAGGAACACAGGAACATGTATAATATAAAAGAAACAGAGGAAGTATTAATATGTATATATACCTTAACGTAATGTCAAAGCTAAGGGAGAAAAGTTCGGTAGTAAGGTCAATGACAGACCCTTCCTTGTCCTGGATAAGTAGAGATTTGATAAAATCCATGGTGGCCTCTTCTCTGAACGGCCGAAACTCCAGAATACGGCGGGCGGTGAAAAGTTCTAATGTTGCTATTTTTCTAACTTCTCTCCAGTACTCACTATAAGGACTTAGCGCAATATCACTGTAATTTTTGTATACTACTTGAGCCATTAACAACTTTGGCCGATTACAAAACACCCAATCATGAGTTTTCAAAACTTCCTTCGCCGTTTCTCGCGATGAAATCACCACCGTGGGAATTTCTCCAAGTTGCAGGTGCATGATAGGGCCGTACATCCTCGCTAATTCTGCAAGACGACGGTGTGGAAGGGTGTTTTTGGAAGATAGTTGGTGGAGGTTGCCTATTATGGGTAATTTTGGAGGTCCTGGAGGTAAGTTTTTTGGTGGGTTTCTTTTTAAAAGATTTACAAAAACGGTAAACAGAATAGTGCTGAATGTTATTATGAATAAGAGTATTATCCATGAAAAGTACTCCATTTTTTATATTGAGTTTACTGCTAGCGTGATAAGTGATAAACTACCTGTTTAGATAAGTTTTAATTTATTTGGGATTCTGGTTTCATTAGTGTTGCTGTTTTCCTTTCTAAGTCGATATTTGGGATGAAAACACGTGTAAGATCAGAACGCGACACCTGTGTTTTTTCTATGATTTTGTTGTTTTTATCAGTAGTGACGACAAAATAAGATGTGGATGAAATTTTCATACTTATAACGCAATATAGGGTGTATGTGTATTGACTGTATTCATTATGAGAGTATCCAACTTATACAAGTAATATTCACTTTAAATTTGCGTTATATACTTTATTAATTTTAACAAATTTAATAATAAATTTAATTTTTTTTAAATCATAAAATATAATAAAAAATAATATTCTTAATTTATTCTCAATAGTTTTAATAAAAACATATAAAATTAAAATACATTAATACATTATAAATATAGGGCGAGAGATTCTAAGGTGGGGCGGTTGGGTATAGGACAGGTAAGACCTCATATCCAATTATTCATAGGTCATCACCTAACTACTACCTATGACAGGTAGGACTTTTTATACTCATATTTACCCAGTACCAATAAATATGTACTGATACCCGCTTCAATTAGGACGAATGCGAGGTGAAACTCATATAAATTTACACCTTTGTCTTCCCTATATATGAGTTTAAGGTTGTGGCCTTGTAGGTGTATTTGGTTTTAAAAAAAATTTCTTCAACTATTTAGCAAATTTAGCAAATGACTTGTTTAACAGGTGAAAAAAAATCTTCTATTACAAAATATTTTTATTGTTTCTATAAATTTGTAAACATATATTTCTATTTTGTCTCATCACTTTTAGTTTACAATATTTTTATTTTGAATAGCGTTATTTCATCACTTTCTATTACTTTTATTCAAATATTTTCTTTAAAATTTTTTCAATTTAATCATATTCATACAATTTTTAATGTCTTCACCATATTTTAATCTTTGTATCTTTTTCCATTATTTCAGCCTCATGGACGCAAAATGACAAATTAAATAAGCTAAAAAGTTATCATTCACTAAAAGTGCATGTAGACACCGACAAAAATCATTGACATTACTCTTTTGATTGTTAATTTTGAATGGACAAAAAATGGTGAAATTATTATTGATAAACAGGATTACTTATGTTGAATTAGAAGAACAAATTAAAAGAGAACAAAACTGAAGAATACCTAATTTCATAGCACGCGAGATAATCTTAAAACGGAAGCGATTAGATCTTCTAGATTAACACGTATTCTCTAAAGTGATGACCCTTAATGTTATCACTCTTAATTCTCTCTAATTATGGGATGGCAAGAGAAAAAGAAATATGTTTAACCTAGGGACCATAACTGCTATATATATAATAACTTGTGACTGGTATTCAGCCCATTATGGAACTCTGTCATAAAATGAGTCTCTACACATTTAAGGTTCATAACCTATTGATACATTTAAGCCCAAACTCTTTAACTTTAATTAGATACTTTAAATAGGGCATAAAAACAATTTTAATTAATTATAATAACATATAAATATTTACATATAAGCCCAACGTTGGACTTTGGTCCTACAAATTTCAGATCAAATACACCACCACGCATAGGTGGTCGTAATTAGACACTACCCAGCGCTTGTGGTCGCAAATTGCAACCACCTAGTGAGTAATCTGCGATTCACTTTTGTGTCTGGTCGTAAATTTTCAACTATTTGGACTACTTCTATGATTTTGATGGTTTCAATTTTTTCTGAAAAATTATTGGTTAGTCACGACTTACATAAGTAAATCCCAGAACTTATAGAAAAACATGGAACTCAAATGAACTATGCAAGTTTCTTTAAAAGTGACATTAATTATAGGATTTTAGGTTGACCATATTAACGTTGACCACAAATTTGACAATTTTAACCTTGACCATGTTGATTTTTAGCTTTTTTCTCATTTAACCCAAACACAAAAAAAAAAAATTAAATTAATCACTAAAAATGAAAAGTAATCATGATGAATTTTACATCACACTCAGACTTATAGGTTTGGCTATTTAAAGAGCTTTTTTCCATTAGAAAAAATCTATACAATTCGAGTTCTTTTCTTAGTTGGTGTTAAAAAAAAAGTTTTCTTCATGGAGAAATTGACAATTAAGTATACATGGAGGCACCACTAGATTTTCCTAGAACTTTGATAAAAGAGAAGGTTGTAAGCTTAAGAAAGCCCAATATGATTTAAAACAATCCCTAGAGCATGGTTTGGAAGGTTCAGCGCAAATGATTTAAAACAATCCCTAGAGCATGGTTTGGAAGGCTCACTGCAACTATTAAGTGGTTTTGGTATAGAAAAAATAACGCTATTCTTCAAGAAGTGTGGTGATAAAATTACATGCCTAAGAGTTTATGTAGAAAATATGATTATTACAGGAAATAATATAATATAGATAACGGAGTTGAAAAGGAGGCTATTCTTAGAGTTTTAGATGAAATATTTTGAAAATCTTAAGTACTTATTTATTATTAAGACATGACTCTATCAATTCAAGGGAATACATTTTGGTACGGCCAACGCTGAGGTTATGAGGGCCCGAGACAAAAGATTAATTATAGGCCCTATAGATATGCTTCCGTTGTTCCATATTATTTGCCTTGATGATGTCAATTCTCCACATAAAATGTCATTAACATATACAAGTATATATGCAACTAAAACATAACAAAAGAAGTACATAAAACAAATATTACAAATTTTATTTCAATAATACCGGAAAGTAAAATATTGTACGTAAAACTACAAAAAAGACCAACTCCTTGACCGGGTCACCAAAATAATTCAACTAAAAAATTTTATTATTATAAATTTGTAATATTACAACTCTAAAAGGACCACATATAATATAAGATTTGTAATTATCATTCCAAACAAGGAGAAAATATTAAGCACCCACCACTTTATTTAGCTCGAAACCAATAAATATAAAACCAGTTGAATAATGACATAAAAAAGAAACAAATAGAGAAAAATAAAAAATTATTAATTAATTTATAGTCAAAGAAAAGTGAACGCACAAGAAAATTAGAAGTATTAATGAAAAGTATTGAGTAATGTTTAATATTAAATTTTAAAAAGAAAAAAATGAAGTTCATGCATAAGTAATTATTGAAGCTATGCATTTTTATAGTTATAAAACAATAATAATGACAAAAGATTACTACTTAGCTTGGTGGATACTGGATAAGTACTTGTCTTCCACATGATAGTCTTGTATTTGAATCCTCATACAGGCACAAGGCCACCTCGCCCCTCCGATCCCCAGGGCCGGCTATGTATTTTGGAACTTATAATTGATTGCAAACCAATTAAACTCCAATTATGGTTAATCATGGGTTAGAAATGTTCAATAATTAGGTGAATATTTTGTAAGTCGTTTAACGTAATTATGTCAGTATACAATGAGACGTTAATTTAGTCTACATTGAGTAACGTTTATGTTTTACTAGAGACTAATAAACGTCACTGAACCGTTATTTGATAATGCAACGAGGTTAATGTCGCTAAATCTATTGGGTCACACTGTATCAACGTGTGTGATCATTTTATATGTTTGAACCTATATTAATTTAGCTTCATGTGACTAATTTAATTAGACTAATTATTAGTCATACGACTTAATATAATAGTAATACTAAGTGCTAATCAAATAATATAACATCAAGTTATAATGGAGGTCTTAAATGAGTTTTAAAATTTTGTAACCGTCCAAAATAAGCTACATTGAAAGGTTTAAATGGTTTGGCCTTCTTTAATACTATGAATTTATAGAGATTTGATTTTAGTGTGTAACGTCTTCATTGGTAGATGTCAAATATAGTATTGATGTTTCCTTTTAAATACTAAACACACAAAATTAGTTTAAGAATTGTCCTTAAACATTGTACTAGTATACGAGGTCTTGCAAGACGTTGTGGGTGGACTACACTAGAGGAACTTTATTTGCGGTTCTTGTCTCATGGTTATATTTTTCTAATGGATTCACGCTACAAAGGTATAATTTTCGTCCCGATATTTATTTGTTTCATCTCATGTCAATAATTCAATCTTAAGAAGGTTTTAAGTTTTTCGTATGTTAAAAGTTAACATTACTAAAATCCTACACAGTGTACTTTACCTTTGTTGGACGGAACTTAGCAACTTAGAAGAGCAAGAAACCAAAACTAGTAAAAACACACAAGAACCACACAGATTTCAGATAATATCCTTTGCTGTACACTCTGAAGTATTGCTAATCCAAAAATGCCAATTCCATTATTATTATTATTATTATTATTATTATTATTATTATTATTATATATATATATATATGTATGATTATTATAAAATATAAATGATATTAGATTTATTTTATTTTTTGTTTTATTCATGTATGATTATTTTATGTTACAATTTGAGTTTTAATTAGTGTTATGTTTGTTTATTATAACAATTAGTTTATTTATATTTGATTGCGTTTAAAAATTTAATATAGGTTTACGCAATGATGGATGATGGTAGTTATTATTTGTATAATAGAAATTGGATGTACGAAAGAGAATTTGATGACGGGTCATTTAATATAGAATTTATTAGGGGATTAGAAGAATTTATAAAATTTGCAGTTTCAAAAAGTCATTCATCTAAAATTAGATGTTCTTGTGCGAAAAGCAAAATGTTGTCTTTAAAAAATCAAATGATGTGAGGGATCATTTGTTAAGGAAATGATTTGTGAAAGATTATTACGATTGGAGGTATCATTACGATATTGCCGCCGGTGAAGGTAGCAGCGACAATAATGTGTTTGTTCGGGAAGAAGTAAATGTTCCTTCTCCCACGCATAACCCTGAGGAAAATAATTACGTTCGTATAGTTCATGATGCTGCTGCGAGTAGATTTCAGGACACGTACCTTCTTTTCGCAAAATGACTACGGTTACGTGGAGGAACAGTCGCCTGATGATGTAATACCTGAAGAGTCGAATCCGGAGCAAAAAAAATTTTGAAATATTAAGTGCCACAAACAATCCACTGTATGATGGATGCGAAAATTACTCTCATATGTCGATTATAGAGAGAATGAAGAATCTAAAGACATAACATAATTGCTCAGAGAGGATGTGTAACAGGCTCAAATTTCTTAATCTTAATCTTCCGATTAATTATTCCAAAATTTCTTTTCGAATTCCTAATCTTTTGGTTATCTAATTCAAATCACCTTTAATTCCTAAACCTTATTCCGATTTTTGTAATTTCTTCCAAATATTAAACTTAAAAATATATATATATATTCTTAAATTTCTTTATAAGCACTAAAATAATATTTTATTATTTTATACTACGAAAAGTAAAATTTTAATATTATATTTACGGTTTTATTAAAACGTTACGTTTAAATTTCGTTTTCTTAAACTAATTTTACTACTTATCATTTTAACCTTACAACTTTGATTTAATTATTTTATACCTAAAAATTAACTATATTTTTCTTATTAACTTTAAGTATAGTTTTAACTAAAATTTTCTAAGTAAACTATCATATTTTCATAATCAAACCTTAATCATACTTTCCCATTAATCTAAAACATTTCACTAGCATAAACTAGAACAAAAATTTGATGAATCAAAATCCTTTATACATCAATCCATAATGTTCATCACCTACACAAGCTATCACCATTTCCTTACACAAGTTAACCTTCTTCTACACTCCAACTCTTACACATCCACTTACACACTCCAACTCTTACACATTCACTTACACACTCTAAATCACTTACACAAGTTAACCTTCTTTTTCATACAATCTTATGAACTAAAAAGTTGTCCAAAACTCATTATAAATACCCCTCCTTAGCTATGAGATCACTTGCACCCCCATCATCAAATCTTTCTACCATTCTTTCTTATATCTTCACTTCATTAACATCTTACTAACTTTATACCCTTTTTATTTGTTGAAGAATCAAATGAAGATGGAGCTTGATCTTATCACTTCTTAAGCCAATAATCATCAACTTTTAAAAAGTCAAGTATTATCTTTTGGAGCTTGGATATCATTTTCTTTTGGGTAATTGAAGATCTACTTCTTTGAAGCTTGGAACCTTGAAGACTTTCTCTTTTGGAGCTTATTTCCTTAAGTTCTTATTTTCCTATTATTATTCTCTTACTTGGTTTAGCACCACCTTTGGAGGAAAATGGTACATATTTTCTTAACTCTCTCGTTATGTGATATTTATTTATGGTTACTCGATAATATAAAAGCATGATCAACATAACTTTATTTTAGACATTTAAACTTTACATGGTAATATTAAAGTCATATCCAGTTTAGTGATATTTTCGTCAAAACAATAATACTTTTGGGACACTCGAAAAAAAAGTCATACATATGGAAATTTTTGATTAATATGATAATATAAATATATATGAATTTTACTAGTTAAATAAACTTATGTGTTTAAAATGATTCCATATCATCTTGGTGTTTTGATAAATTTTTAATTGGTTTATTGGTAAAATAGTCAAACAAATTTGTTAAAATGCTTAGCGTTGTTTTTCTCGAAAACTCATTTCATTTAGATTTTGGACCCTTAATAACTTGTCGGATTATGTTTTTTTATAGTTATGATAGATTCGTTTTACTATTTTATTGATTATTTGATAAAATACGTTATTAATATTACTCTTGACTTTTGTGATTATTTATGACATAATAATGACTTAGTTTAGCATCAGGAATCTTAGTATAGCAACGAAAATTTTTTATTTAATTAATATTAATTTATTAGATACTAGTAATTTGTTTCTATTAAAAGGGTAGAATTGTCATAATTTTGACTAGTGCAAGTTTGACTTATAAGAATATAAACTATTTCGGTTTAGAGTCTTGTTTGATATTGCATGATATTGATTGTATGACTCCGATAGTAAGGTAACGTCGAACCATGGACCGGCATGTAAAATCCCGGCGTCCGTGTTAGCCGGCACGTAAAATGCGGTGTCAGACAGGGGGTCCGAGAAAAACCCATCCTGTGAAGTCTCGAGCATAACAGTATTGAGAGGAGTGACGACTCCCACCACAGTTAGGGTTTAGGACTACGGTCCTCACCTAACCAGACCCTTACATATATCAGTTGTCATTATTGTTGTGATCTTGTGATGTGCTATGATGGTAAAGCTATGAGGCTTAATTGAACTTGATTAAATAAGCATTAAGGTTACCAAGTATTTAGTAGCAGTAATGAACTTCTGCAAGTATTGAGAATGTAACTTAATGGCTTAGTAAAGGTCAATAATGAGTAATAACCTTCTATATTGTGCTTGATGATTATTTTGTAAGCATGATTTAACTATCGCATCATAAGCTTATTGAGAAAATTGTACTCGGCTTTATCGCTGACCGATTTAATCGGCTGTCATCCGTATTATGGATGACAGTATTTTGCAGGAAAAAAAATTAGCTCAGGTTTCGATCCAGGCCGCAACTTTAATTATTCTATCGAGGACTTAGCTTCAATGATTTTACTTGATGACTATATTGTACTTATGTTTTTTTTTATCGTATTTAAGTAAACCTTATTTTATATTTTCTCAGTTGTAAGATTTTTTTTATTTATGTTTTGACCGATTTTTAGTTCAAATGGTTTTTAGCAGTTCGGCGTTTTACACTTCCGCATTATTTATGTTAAGTATAATTATTAATGTTAATTATTTATCGAGAGTGTCGCTTCTGCTACAGGATGTATGACGATAAGTGCACTTCGATGCGGGAGGCTTTACCTCAACCGAACTCGATGACATCTAGTTTTTACGATACAAAGAAGCAAATAGCGAGGATTGGGTTGCCATTAGAGAGGATTGATTGTTGCATTAATGGATGTATGATCTACTGGGGTCGTACTACTAACGCAAGACGTTGTCGTACGTGTTCGACAACAAGGTGGGTTAGAGACGATTTTGGAAATAGACGAATTCCAAGGAAACAATTTATATATCTTCCGATAGGTCCACGCTTACAACAATTGTATGCATCTCGAGTTACGGCCTGTGAAATGAGATGGCACGTTGAGCAACACATCGAAGAGGAGAAAATGTGTCACCTGTCAAACTCAGAGGCCTGGCAACATTTTAACGCAACACATCCAGAATTTGCTGAGATTAGAAATGTTAGTCTTGGTTTGTGTACAGACAGATTCAACCCTTTTGGAAGCTCAAGAAGGTAGTATTCATCGTGACCAGTGATTCTGACACCTTACAATCTCCCTTTGTGGATGTGCATGAAGACACTATACATGTTCTTGATAGTCATTGCGCCAGGGCCTAATAATCCTTAGCAGAACATCGATATTTACCTGCAGCCTTTGATTAACGAGCTTAAGATGTTGTAGAAAGACGACATCTTGATCTATGATGTGTACACTGGTCAAAACTTTTGTCTTAGAGCGGCATTGATGGAAAGTCGGTGACTTTCCAACATATTCAATGTTATCTGGATGAAGTACTCACGGTAAAAATGCATGTCCTCATTGCATGTCTGATTCAAAGGCTTTTTATCTGAGACATAGTAGGAAGATGTGTTGGTTTGACTGTCATCGTATGTTTTTGCCTGACCGTCATCCATTCAGAAGGGACAGGGTTAATTTCATGGCAAGGGTTCAAGAGGAGGGTCACGCCCCACATATACGCACCGGTGTTGAGTTACTTGCGGAGCTTAACATGTATGGGATGAAGAAAGTATATGAGGATGGTACACGCGAATATAACAACAATTATGGTTCGTGGACTTGGGGTGGAAAAAAAAAGTGTGTTTTGGGACTTACCGTACTCGGAAACTAATATGATCAGACACTGTCTTGATGTGATGCACATTAAAAAGAACATTTTTTGATAATATATTTAATACAGTGATGCGTGTTGAAAAGGAAACCAAGGATCATATTGGTGCACGTAGAGACTTGCAAGACCTCAGCATTAGAAGTGTGTTGCATCCAGTGGGGAACGAAATCCCAATGACATCGTATACTTTGGATGATAGACGTATTTATGCTTTGCTTGAGTGGCTGAAGACGTTAAGGTTTTTCAGATGGTGATAGAGCTTTACTTTTATATTATTTTATTATCTTTATTTCCTTTTATTATAGTTATTAGTAGCTAAATATTACTAACTTCTACCTTTATTATTATATACGTAAATATTATTATTAGTATAATTAATTATTATTATTATTCCTAATATTATTATTATTATTATTATTATTATTGTTGTTGTTGTTGTTGTTGTTGTTGTTGTTGTTGTTGTTGTTGTAAATTATTAGCTTTATTATTATTATTAGTATTAGAAACAAGAAAGAGGGAAAGAATTGAAGCATAAAGCAAATTAGCAGCAACTCACGGCTTGCGACCTGAGCGCCTCAGCTTTTTAAAACTTGTCGCTTTCACATTTTACTTTTGAAGCTGATTGGATGCAAATGGCAGCAAGGTTGACGAAGAAGATGGCTCGCATCAGAGTAATGATGTCTTCTCTTCTCCTCTGAATTAAGTAAATTTTTGCAAACTAGTATTTAAGGGATGGATTGTAATAGTTTTAGGAGAGAGTTTAAAAAAAAAACTTTTGATGAAATTGTATTAGGGTTGTAATTTGGAAAAATCTTTAAACTCATTCTTCCTCATGCTTTTGATAGAGATGGCCATTGTTGGCTAAGGTTTTCATCTTGAGGAAAATTAGTATCCTCTTTTGCCACAAAATTGTAAGTCTTCCCTTTTTATTATTACAATCACCTTTGATAATCTCTTTGCTTTTGAATATGAATTGAATTGGTTTAATTGGAATGCTTAGTTGGAAATAGGTTTTCTAATTGCTTATTCACATGCTATTGAATTGAATTGCTTTATCTAATTTAAGTATGGTAGCAACTTGAATAATTTATAAAACTTACTTTAATTAATAAGTTGTTTGAGAAGGATTATCATTTTGGTTAATTGTAATCTTGCTTTAGTTTACAATTCCATAAGTTTGTTGACTTGTTATGATGTATACTTGATGCTTTTCACTTATACATTTATAAATCAAGATTAAGGATGTCTTTCCTTTCATTAGATTGGTTGATTGTGTTGATTTGGGAAGATTGAAAATTAATGTGTGAAGTTGGAATACTAACAAGTATTCAAGAATTGCTTTTATCTGTTTATAACCTCATAATCTTTATTAGTTGTTTTTAGTCAATTAAAACAAGTTTTCTCATCACTACATTTAACCCCCCTTATATTAGTGTTCATATCTAAGAAAATACACCTAAATCAATTGAAGGTCCTATTTTTTTTATTTTTTCCTGTGGATCAAACCTCTGCTTACTATTATATTACTTAGTTGTATTATATTTTGAAGTAGTTGTAAATTACTTTGGCAAGCATAAACGCCTGTAAAAAG
Organism: Amaranthus tricolor; assembly: GCF_026212465.1. Classification (NCBI taxonomy): domain Eukaryota; kingdom Viridiplantae; phylum Streptophyta; class Magnoliopsida; order Caryophyllales; family Amaranthaceae; genus Amaranthus; species Amaranthus tricolor. Next base: position 24,239,161 of record NC_080049.1, read on the forward strand.
AGCTCTGTCAGATGGTTATGTGTCCAACTTGGCTAGGAACAATGACATGACCAAACATTTTATATTTGGGATGAAAAGCCACGATTATCACGTTTTCATGCGACGCTTAATTTCAATTGCTTTTCGTGAGTTGCTGTGCAAATTGGAGAAGATCTCCTCCCATCATTCTGAGTTAAGCTTGTTTTTCAAAATGATAACTTCTCCAAAACTCAAAACGTCAGACATGATAAAATTAGAGTTTGAAATATCAGTTACACTGTGCAAATTGGAGAAGATTTTTCCCCATCTTTCTTTGATTGTATGGAGTATTTACTCCTCTACTTACCATACAAGGCAAGAACAGCTGAACCCGTTCAATATAGGTGGATGTACCCATGCAAAAGGTATATGCACGTCATCCAATTAATATTAATGTTTTTTCATTTATTTGATATGTCTTGTCTAATTAATATTTACATGTAGGTACTTATACGGCATCTGAAACTCAATGTTGGAAACAAAACCCATATTGAAGCGTCAATGTGCAATCAATATCTTACTGAAGAAGCTTCACATTTTGTATATCATTACTTCGAGCCAGAGGTACGATGTAGATATAGAAGAATTAGCTCACTCAATATTTATTGCAAGTCCAAAACCCACCGTTTTATAAATATGTAATCTTATCTCACATGTGAAGTATTTCCAACAACTCGTATATAGAGTGTCTTTGAATAATTCTGCCCTAGCAACATTGGTTAAAATATCTGTAGGTTGATAATATACTTGTACTTTTCAAATAACCTCATTTAGAAACTCATTTTGTTTGAATCATATCTTTTGAACTTGTTCAATCCACTAATATTTCGATTCTATTTATTATTGTGAGTCTAAAATAATAAGATATCCTCATAGTTAATTGATCTAACTAATGAAAAATGCATAAACTGTCATTATCCAAGTACTTTGTCCAGGTAACTGTATGATGGCCTCAATCCACCTAATTCCATCCCAGTTCCCACCACCAAATTCCTACTACTTTATTATAAGGGAAATAAAGCCTTTCATCAATAAAAAATAAGCTAAAACCTTATATCATTATTATTAATTAAGCAATGATAATCATTTCTTAACTGTTTAATTTCAGATGTTGACTCATTATCTACGTATTTTGGACCTAATCTTTGTTATGGGATGGTTATTTGTCATTTATCATCTCTCTCTTTTGACATTCATCTCATAATGATATTTTTTTTCATAAACTTAGTAAGTAAAATGAAACGGAAAAGATATTTTATTTTTTAGGGCTTATAATTTATAATTAGTTACGGATTTTTAAAATTTTAGGGCCGACCCTAGAAGGAACAAGGTCCATCCAAATATTTTAGAAAAATGTTTTAATGGTTAATAACTAGGGACCCAAAAAATATATTTAATAGTTTAGGGCTCATAATCAATATTTTACCACAAGCCTCTTAAATCTCAGAGTCGACTTTGAGAGGAACCAAAAAAGTAATATTGAGGAAGTACTACAAGATTTCATTAATAGTAAATAGTATATATAGACATACGAGATATAGATTCATAACTCATAATAACATTCATTTAAAGTTTTTATTTTTAACAATACTTTTAAGATTAAAATAACCACATTAATTAAATTCACTTTTTATACTTCCAAAATTTAAAAAGTTTTAAAAGCGTATGTGATATTAATGCTATACATTTTTAATAATAATAATAATAATAATAATAATAATGTCATAATTTTAATCTAAAAAGAATAGATCAGCTATATGAGCCAATAATATCAATAGTCATTCACATTTAATTTTGTGTTACTTGGCCCTTTTTTAATTTTTCAAAATTAAATAAAAATTAAATAAATTAATATTAATCGATTGATTTTAGATTTGTCAATAATGTGCTTACTTTGACTTAAGCAAAATTATATACTTTTTTATTTTTTATAATTGAATCGAAATTAAATCGATCAACATTTCATATTTTTGTCTAAATTGCGCTGAATTTTAATTAATATTTTATTAATTTAAGTAATTTAAAAGAAATAAATCGATCAACAATTTAGATTTTTGTCTTCATTACGTTTTCATTAATTAAAATTAATCAAAACTGAAATTCATATGTTGCATTATACTCCTATTAGATAAGTGTTTATTTGTGAAATTTAAGATAGTTTTTTAAGAGATAGAGGTGAAATTAAAAACTCAGTGAAAAAAAGTAAATGTCGACAAATACTAATCCTTATTAGCATTAAAAAAGGAAAAATTGTTGTGAATAATCCAACCTATTTTTAATTACCTGCTAATAATTTCACATTTTGAAATTTTTTTAATAATTCAACATTTTCTTTCAGTTTGTTGCCGATGAACTCTTCAAAAAAATGACCTGCTATATCAGGTTACCTCTCATCTTCTTTCATCTTTATAATAATTCGATCTATTTTCCATTACCTGTCAATAATCCCACCTTTAAAATTTTGTTCAATAATCCAACCTTTACTTTTTGTTTGTTGCCAATAGACCAATCAAGAAACTAAATGAAATTGCTATTATTTCCCTAGCTTGTGAAGTTAATCATTGCATAAATAGTAAGTGTCTTTATATACATATCCCATCAATTAGGGGTGTTCAAAAATCTGACCTGCTTGACTCGACCTTCTGACTCATATCCTAAATGGCGGGTTATTTTTTTAAAAAAATAATATAATTCGGGTCAGGTACCCGACCCGCCTTAATCAAGTTGGTTTATAGGCCACAAAATACATTGAGTCGGGTACCCGCCAACCTGTTATATATTATTTACAACAAGTTGAAATTTACACTTTAAAATTTTATAATCAATATAATTATAAAAAATTAATAATAGTAGTACGTTTTTCACTTCCCTTCAAAGTAAAATACCCTTTTAATCAGTGACAAAAAGAAATTGAGTATTTTAAAAAGTTCATTAACAACAAACTGAAAGCAAACATTACATAAAATTATTATAAATTAAATTATTCACAAAAATTTTTTTAAAAAAAACCTCATCATAAAATGGTGAAACAAAATTACAATCATCGAAAACAGAAAAGATACAAATTCAAAAAAGAAGAGCATTTGGATGGTGGTATTTCCCATGATACCCCTCACCTCACCATTCACCAGTCTCCTTCCAGTCCCCACCATATCCACACTCCCTGACCCTGTAGTTTGCCCAGAACCAAAAAGAAACAAGAAAGAGAAAACAATAAATGAACCACTTTAATTATAACGACTACTCATTTTCACATATTACAGCCAAAACCCTAACCCCCTCTCTCTCTCATTCTCACTTTCTGCCATGGAAAGACCTTACTCTCACTCTAAATCTCCTGCATTCTCCAACAAAAAACCTCCACCATTTTCATCTTCTTCCTCTTCTTTCAACAACAATGCCGGATTCTTCAACTCCACTTCTTACGATGATGTTTTTGGCGGTCCTCCTAAATTCGCTTCTTCTTCCTCTTTAGCTCCTCGACCTGAAGATTACTCTGAAATTTTTGGAGGTTTCAGGTTATCATCTTTTCCATCACGTTCTTCTTCCTCCATTCCTGTCCTTGATCTTCCTGCTGTTCCTGATGACATTCACTCTGCCGCTGCATTCTTCGATTATTCTGAAGTTTTTGGTGGTTTTAATGCTATCAATTTTGCTGTTCCTTTTGATGAACTCTTTCGTCCTTGTAATGGTTCTTTTTGTGACGATGATGGTGGCTCCTCTGATGAAGCCTGGTATATTTTCTTCTTTCTTTTGTTCCAATTGCCTTTTTTTTTTCTTGTTTTGGCACCTAATTGACTTTTATCCATCTTTGGTGACTTTTGAATTTATTTATTTATTTTTTATTTTAAATTTCAAATTTAAAATGCTTCTTTTTCCCTTTTTCATTTCATTTTTAGTGATTAATTAAATTTTCTTTTGTTTAATTGTTACGCATATTTTGATTTGATATAATTTTACACTTTTGCTTTTGGTTGAGCTGAAATTCAATTTTAAAATTTGAACTTTCTCTGTTTTAATCTTTATTTTGGAAAAATAAAAACTACTTTAGGCTGTTCCTTACACTTTAGTTGTTTTTGTTTTTATTATCTTTTATTTTATGTTCTTATTTGGTTAGATTGTTGTTTCTATTATGTTCATTTATTTCCTGTAATCTTCATACATTGATAATTTGGGATAACCCCATTTGGTGGGGGATAGAAGAAATGGTTGAGAGGTGTTGAGGCCAATTAGAGACATTCTGTTGCTTTGTTACATGATTTGATTTGTAAACAGGTCGATTTTGGTGTCTTTTCAATGTCATGCCTAATTGCGAATTGGTGACTGTGATATAAAGAATCAATAGCGTAAGATTGTGTCAAAAGGAATGGTGGAGGAATTTTGATGATGTATGCGTTTGGAAGTTTGTTTTGTAATTTGTTGATTTTGCTTTTGGTTCTTTGTGTTTTGGCTGTCTCTAATGTATGAAGTATATTAGTATGGACTAGACATGTTTGGTGATGGATAATGAGTTATACAGCCTGTCTAAATGCTGGTTTGTGCTTGTTTATAATCATTCTGTCCCTAAATAATAGGCTACATTTCTACATTTGATGCCCCAAAATCGTAGGATACTTGGGTCTTATCTTCCCAAATCATTTTCTTTTGACTTACCCGTCACTTTCATTTTCAAAATTTCAATACTCAATGATGCTCAATTTAACTCCAAGCAGATGTCCACAGTTTGCTTAAAATTGGTTCTCCATATCCTTGAAGAATAAGGATACACTAGGCCATGTTTTAGAATCACATATAGATGATATGATAAAGATGTAAAAATTGAAATAAGGAAGGAAAATATCTGTGAAATTTAACTAAAATCTCATAAATGATCTTTGATTGAAGGCGCCAATCATCCAGGAAGAAAGGGAGTACTTGTTTCTTTGGTTTATATATAAAGGATCTACCTTGCTACTGCTTAGTTTTGATACTTCAAAAAAGAAAATATTTAAAAACAAATCAAGTTTTAACTACTGTTCATGATCATGGCTTAGTAGCTAAGGAGGATCAAGAAAAGGGACTTGTAGAAAATGCAAAGTCGCCTAGATCAGTTGATTGTGAAAGGGTCTTTGATGTCCGATGCTAGCTTTTCATGGTTTGAACCGTGAGTACTGAGTAAGGGTTAAATGAGTTGAATTCCATATTTGGACGTGTTCATGATGTCTGAAATCTGAATGACATATGAATGGATTTCACTCAGTGTTTGTTTTATGCCCTACTTGCAAGTTAGAAAGGAAAACTTCGATATCTAGATTGTGTAGAAGTTATAAATTGAAGAATGAACCGCCTTATCTAGTTTCGTAGCTTTCGTATATTTTGGTAATGCTATTCCATATAGCAGTCTATAGATTGGTAGTATCTCTTTGCTTGCTCTTTAATTCCATTTTCATTTTCTTTTTTGTCCAATCTCATGTTTTGTTACTTGTCATATAAATACTGATATCACAATGAGTCATCTGGTTTTCCTTTTCATGGACAGGACCCCAGCTGGTTCAGATTCTCACTCTGATGATTCAGATATGTTTGCTTTTTCCGAAAAGAATGAAAGCTTGTCAAATGAAAATACTCATCAACCATCAGAAAACAAACAGTTTAATGTTTCTTACCACAAAATCAATCCAGAAACCAGCGCACATATGACAAACACTACACATGCAACTCAACTTAATGATGTGCCTGGATATACTTGTGTAGTTGATGAAGCCATAAATAGAAAAAGTTCCTCACCAGTACTTGATGACAGTTTTTTTAGCACGGGTTCTACTTCTCAGCTCACACAGAAACAAACAAAAAAAACCCGATCTAATGCTTCATATAATGATACTGGTTCGAAAACATATGATAGTGACCAGAGATCTGGAGAAGCATGTGGTGCTAGTACATCTCATATAAATATTACATGTGCATCAATGTCTGACATCAACCTTCAAACAGAACCATCTCATTTGCCACCATCATCAAGACCTCCATCTATAATGGAAGACAGGAGCAGAGATTTTGGTGAAAACAGCTCTAGTCCTGTAGCTTCTGAAAGAAATGGATTGGAGGCAAGTAATGATGGTAGTTCACCACTGTTCTTTGATATGGAGGTGGATGCAAGTTCTTCTGCTGCAGTTTCTGCTGCTGCTATGAAGGATGCAATGGTGAAAGCTCAAGCAAAACTTGAAGCTGCAAAAGAGCGGAGGGACAGAAAGGATAGAATTCAGAATTGCGGTAAGCTACACTTGGAAACTGGTGTAAATGGTCGGGAGAACACTCAAGGGATACACGATGAAGCTTTTTATGGAGAGGTTGTAGTGCACACAACCAGCGATAGTGGTCCCACTAAGATTAAAATTTTTTCTAAATCTAGACATTCTAAAAATGTCTCTCAGAATTTCACTGATATTCTAGCTGCTGAACAGTCCATTGGTGTATCTGGGGTACGTGCTGAAACAAAGCAAGGGAAGAAATGTAGCTTGTCCATGGATACTGAGTTTATTGATGCAGCTGGTGAATGGAAGGAGGCAACACAATATTTTGAATTTGTAAATAGTGATTACGTTCGGTTAGATCCTCATCGACATAGTAGTAGTGGTGTTGAAAATATAACAATCAAGCAACAGGGTGATGATGATCACAATTCAGATTCTGCTGGAGAGGCTTGTGCTACAGTGGAAAATAGGCGAAGGCTAAAAGCAACAAAAGTAGTATCCAGACAGGAATACTATGAGAAAATGGTCAAGGTTGCTCAAGAAGTTCATGACACTGTGACCTGTGGGCATGTGGAACCCGACAAGAAAGTGAATCATATGTCTCGTGGAAATACAAAACAGCTGAAACCTGAGTTAGCCTATGAACCGGAGAAGCTTGAAATTCCACTTTGCAAAGCTCAAAAAATGGAAGAAAACCCGGTGGCGGCTTTCAGATCGAATATTGTGCTTGAGGAAGACGAGTGTAAGCAGGAAAGTGAATCTTGTCACAGCGGACAGTTGAACAGAAATGCGGAAGGGCTTCTTGAGAGCATGGTTGATGAGGCGTCTATTGTCAGGCAAGGAGAATTGAGAATATCATGCGAAAGTAAATGGAACGAGGGTGGCTATGATGTGCAAGAAACTACGAGAAATTTACACGAGCAGAGAGCAGAAGAGTCTTTCGAAAGACAAAGAACCGAGAGTCAAGTGACAGAGTCTCTTACGCAGAAAATAAACAAACAGACAAGGGAGTTGATGGACAAGAGTTCAAAGGAATCTTGTAAAGGTGTGTTAATGGGAGACAAGATGCAAACCGCTTGTGAAAGTGAAGAAAAAGATCACACAAAAGATTTACAGAGAACGAACGCTGCTGATAAGAGAGTAAAGGAAACTTTTGAGAATGTATCGGGCAGGAATAGACTACAAGAAAACATAGATAAGAACAATCTGGGAAACTTGCAGCATGGAGAGGAATTTGTCAATCATCTTGAGGAAGCTGCTAATGGGAAAGGATTTAAGAAAAAGTTCGAAAAGTTTGTTGAGCTTGAGGAGTCCCAGAAAAGTAAAGAAGTTCCCAAGCAAGCAATAGAAATTCAGCGGATCTCCGAGGATCACAATCTGAAAATTGAAAACAAAAACTCACAAACGGGTAGAAAAGAAGATAAAAAAGAGAAGCTTGTGAAGACTGCTGAACTGGAGCATGTGGAGCAAAAGTCTCTGCAGGCATGTGAGCTAGAAAAAGTGTATTGCGGTCTTGAGGAAGCAGTTGATGAGCTAGGATCTAAGACTAACCTTGAAAAGTGTTTTAAGTTGAAGAAAAGCGAGAAAAGCCAAGAAGTTCCAAAGCAACCTATAAGGTTGCAGAGGCTTGATGATTCTAGTAATTTGATAGTTGAGGATGAGAAATCAGAAGATGTCAATAAACAAGATGAAAGGAAGAAGTATGAGAAGGCTATTGAGCCAGAGCAAAACTCTTTGCGTACATATGAGCTGGAAAAAACCAGGAAAACAAATAATAATACTGATGACCAGGAAGATTGGAAGGGTGTAGATGGACATGACATGAACATCAAGTGGGACGAGGACGTGGGGCTAAATAGCTCCTCTGATATTGAGCTGCCTATACAGGGAAATACACTGAAGTCATCTAATGGGACTGATCCTCATAGGGATGCTGCACTGGATATGTCCTGTAAACTCAGTAAGCCGTTAAAGGATGATGACTCCGAGGAAGGGACCTCTCAAAATGAAAATGGTGAGATTCACGTTACATCATCAGATGGAAGAAGCAAGTTGGACGCGGCTGTTATGTCAAATGTGGTGATTGATGAAAAGAAAATAGAACCAGAAGCTGCTCTGGTGGGTCCTGAAGACAATGAGCTTGAGGGAGGAACCTTTCATGCCTCAAACAAAGTTGACTTGGATGAAAATAACATCAAGACGTGTAATTCTACTGGGGATGAACAAAATCTGAAAGAGAAAAAGAAAGTTCAATCAACCCCAGATCCTTGTTTGGCAAAGGATCTCAATGATGAAGTTGGAGGAAAAAGAAATCTATCAGGGGAAAATTACATTCTTTTGGACAAGGAAGAGAAGGTTAGATCTACTCGTGCAGAAGGAATCAATGGGTTCCATGAGAATACAAGTAGGGAAAAAGTAACTCATACAGTACTTCCTGTGGGTAAAGCAAGATTCCAGAAACCATCTCACCCGCCTAAATGTGGCCAAAGTATTGATAGAAAAGACAAGATTATTCATAATTGCTCAACAGAAGAGAAAGATGTAGACAAAGAGATAAACTTGGAGAAGGAACGTCTTAGGAAGTTCGAGGAAGAAAAGGAGAGATTGAGAGAAAGGGAAAAAGATAGAATGGCAGTTGAGTATGCTGTACGTGAAGCCCGTGATAGGGCATATGCTGATGCTCGTGACAGGGCAGAAAGGGTTGCTCTTGAAAGAGCAACAGATGAAGCTCGACTAAGAGCAATGGCAGAGGCCCGGGAGAGATTAGAGAAGGCCTGTGCAGAGGCTAGGGAGAGGTCATTAGCTGACAAGGCATCAGAGTCCAGGTTAAAGGCAGAGCGTGCTGCAGTAGAGCGCGCAACTGCTGAGGCTCGTCCGCGTGCCATGGAGAAAGCAAAGGCTGAGAGATCTACTTTTGATACAAGAGACCGAATGCAAAGATCTGTTTCTGAAAAGCATTTTTCAGAAAGAGAGGTGATGATGAGGCAGAGCTCTATCCCCACGGTGAGTATGTTGGTTTGACAGTTTGAATCAAAAACTTATATGTGACAGGATAGAGTACAGACGCCCCGACTAGTGATAAAGGTTTAGGCGTCTGCCGCATACAGTTTGAGTCAGAAATTTATCTTGGAACACATTTTGGTTTTGGAATATGATCTATGATTTTTGATTTCTTTTTTTAAATTCCTTTTTAACTCACTATTTAACTGGATTTGCAGATTAGTGAGAGGTTGGAAGAATCTAATGGTGAACCAGTCCAGAGGTGTAAGGCCAGACTTGAGAGACATCGCCGAACTGTCGAAAGAGTGGTGTGTGTTTCTGCATCTTTTATGATCTATATTCTGGTTTAATAGTTAGCCACATATTTATTGGAACACTGTTTCAGGCTAAAGCGCTTGCAGATAAAAATATGCGTGATCTTCTTGCACAAAGGGAGCAAGCAGAAAGAACTGTAAGCATTTATAGCTCTTAACGGAAATACTCTATTTTGGATTTATGTATTTCAGTATTTTTGAATATCCTTTCTTGTGTTTTTTACCAGAGATTAGCTGAAAATCTTGATGCTGATATCAGAAGATGGTCAAATGGCAAGGAAGGCAACTTGCGAGCTTTGTTATCAACATTGCAATATGTATGTATTATTATTTACAGTCTACCTAAGGTGGGAAGGGGTCTATGCTTTACATTTTCCGATTGATTCTTGATAACGTATATTATCTGCGATGTTACTCTACTACAATATTCTTTTTTTATCTTAAATCTTTCTTTAAGTTCTATGTAGATGACTCTCGCTTGCTGTATCTTGTGGAATGCAATATCTTTATTACAATCTTGTTTCTACTAGACGAGTCATGCTTGCTGTATCTTGTTGATTTCAATATCTTTTTTTTTGTCAATAAACAAATCTTCTACCTGTTTAAATTACTTGACTTGTACTCCCTCCGTTCCCACGAATTTGGTCTATACAGCTCAAAAAGCTCACATGTTTTGGGTGTATGGAGCAATCTCATGAAGACAAAGGAGTATTAGAAAACGTCTAGAGAATTTGTTGTTTTATCCACTTGTTCTTTCCAACTGATCATCCTCTTGCATGTTGTAGTCTGAGAAATATGTGAGACTGATCAAGTTGCTCAAAACAGCTTACTTTAAGTATATTTTGTTCTGGCAGATCCTTGGGCCTGACAGTGGTTGGCAGGCAATTCCACTGACAGAAGTTATAACTGCTGCTGCTGTAAAAAAAGCTTACAGAAAAGCCACTCTCTGCGTGCATCCTGACAAATTGCAACAACGTGGTGCAAGTATCCAACAAAAGTATATTTGTGAAAAGGTTTTTGATCTCTTAAAGGTATGTTTCTACTTTCTAAATGCGTTTTATCTTATCACTAAATCATTCTTATGCTGACATTCTTTTATGTTTACACATCTAGCTATCCAAATGTTACTCTGTCCCTTTTAATGGTTTCTGTTCTCTTGGAGAATAATAAGTAATTAACCGTGTTAGTCATTTTAGGCGACAATTTCAAATTTATTGCTTCTATAACTTATTTAAATGGCTTTGAAAGTAGTGTTCCTAAAATGGTGCATAATTTTCTTTATATCCCTTTTTTCCCTACTGCACAGGATGCTTGGAACAGATTTAACTCAGAGGAGAAATAGTGTAGGCTATTAAAACACGAGGCATGCAATGGATATGGTATTTCATACTTGGAAAAAAACAATGTATATATGTATAGCCATCATTCTTCTGATGTGCTTGGAATGTAGATATATGTTGATCTTGTGCAATTTTACAGAAAGGAAAAAGGCCCAGATTTAAGGGTGCTTCTGCTGCTAATTCTTGTCTGGTTTTGGATCACACAAGTATCAGGTGATTGATATCAATATTTGCGTCTTTATATATTTAACTAATAGAAGTTGTGCCTGTCTCGTGTTTCCGCTCTCCAAATCACCTTACAAAATAGTTCTCTTGATATGTAAAAAGCCAAAAGGTAATGTGAAAATATGTAAGTAATTGTAGTTTTGGCTATATGCTAATGCTGATCTAGCTTAAAACTTGGGAGTATATGATACATGTTCCATTCATCCATTCCCCCACACCCCTAAATTGCCAATGGGTGCTATTGGTGATAGTGCTGAGGGAGTCGATTTCATTGCGAGTTGCAACGATGCCCCTCAACTATCAACATATATTGGTTCTGAATTACATTTCTCTAACATGTATTAATTGCAGGTGCACCCTAAACTCGCACTGTAAGAACAGTAAACATCAACATATAACGGATAATAGATGCTAATGAATTTCCCCTTCTATTATCTAAATGATTGAAGTGAGTCATTTTATATTTTTCTCTAATGTTAACCTGTTTGTGTCTTTAAAATTTCATTAGACCTATTGTGTCGTCTTTTGGCAATGGTTTTAATTTCTTTTGATCTATCTAAAATTTTTCTTGCTGGTCATTTTCTCAACTTATTTTTTCTCCTACTTGTTTTTTGTTTTACTCTCTAATCTGAAAGTTATATTACCAATAATTCAAATTGTGTGATATTCCAACTCAAATTTTCTAAAATTCTAATGAAACGTTATATATTTTTTTCTCTTAAAATCAAAATTCTGATATAATATCGTATTGAATATGTGCTACTTGGTTACCAAAACAAGAAAAATGTGCTACTTGAGATTTGACCTTTGTAGAAGGTTCCTTAACAATGAAATGTCTTGGACCGGGTTAATAATTAATACTTCTATGAAAGGCTTTTTCAGTCTTTGACTCGAGCGTGCTAGTGCCTAGTAGTACTCCTATTTTTTGTTGTTGACAAATCAATAATTATTGTCGTAAACGGAAAAATTATTAGTAAATTGGAAGAAGTTCACATCAGGTGTTAATTTAGTGATGATGACTTTCGAAACGTGTCCATTTAGAATACACCTATTGCTATTACTATTCTATTTTACATTTTTTTTCGTTTGATCATTGAAAGTTTGAACTATTGGCTACTAACGTCACGATCTTTGAATAAATAACTCAAACTGTTTATAAGTGACATCAAATCCATAAATTTTTTTTTGAATTAAATTTATCAAATTTTATTGAGTTAATAAGTTGATGATTAATTATGTTATAAATAATTATAAATTTGTATTATAAGTTTGAACTTTTTAAGGTCATTATTTTAGTTGTATTTAAACAAATATTTTATCAAAAGAAAATTAAATGATTAAGAACTTTAGCCAACAACAATAAAATTCAGGCATATAGTATTTTGTAAAGAACAAATTTATCAAAGGATTATCAAAAAGAAGTAAATTTATTTGAGAAAAAATTGACAATGTACAGATAGAAAATACGACTACAATTAATTCAGAATTCATTATTAATAATGATTAATTACTTGACTTTGGGGGTAATTAGCAAAAAAAAATTTTATTGAGTAATTTTAGTTTATTTTGACACAAATTATTTAATGTCAGTGTTTGTTAGAATAGATGGTGGAGTGATTAAGCCATTTAATGTCAGTGTTTGGTAAATTAGTTAGTTGAAATAGCTAATTGTTATGAATAAGCTATTTTTAAACTTACGTTTCTTTATCGTCTCTAGCCGGGGGATTCTTTTGGTCGCGCTCTCCTTTATAGGTATGAGTTGTCGCCGTTTTTTCCTCCCGAACCCTGTTTATTGTTTTTCTATGAGCGGGATACACTGGGTAGGATGATGATGATGAAGCTATTTTTAAACTAATTGCTCCTAGCTATTTGTTCATAATCAATTAATCAAATTGGTTGATAAAACTAGTTGATTAAATCAATTACTTTAAATAGCTACTAATTATTAGTTATTAGCTATTTGTCAAATATCTCTTTTACGACTCTAATAAGAAAGAAATTCATAGGTTCTTATTAAAACGTTGAAAAATTGCTTTAGATATGCTTAATCTTTTGGCTTTTGAAGTATATTAGCTTCCCTTTATTGGTTTAAACTGTAAACACTAGTTTCATGAAACATGCTATAACCTGCTAGTGTTCAAAACATCAAATTACTTGCTAATGTTTATAAAGCCGAAGGTTTTAACATGGCAGCACACGTGTGTATACGTGACTGTATATTTTTGGAATTTTTATTTTTGAATTTATTTTTCTTAGTGAAGTTTAGGTTTTTTTTTTTTTTTTTTTTTACAATTTATTCTTATTTATTTTTATCTTGAAATATTTTATTTATTTTTATCTTGAAATATTTTATTTATTTTTATATCAAATTTACTTTTGCTATTTACTTTAATACCCACTTCCCTATTTGCTCTTTCCGTTTTCGTCACGTCTCCTGATTCTAACACTAATCTCAACAAAGAAAATGCACTTCTATTACTTTTTCATGATCTAATCAAATATGGATTATTGATTCTAAAGGATGAATCTCTCGCTGTTAATAACTATAACGAAGAAAATCTTGAAAAATCAATTATAATTGTTAATTTCAAAGGATTAAATTTGTGAATTACATTCACTTTGTTTTTATGAATTGAATGAAAAAGTTCTCAATAATTACTTTTAAACTATCGATAAAAAAAAAAAAACTTTATTTTTTTAAAAGTATAAATATAATTATGAAACTAAATTTTCCTATGTTAAAAAGATTAGTGAAAGATTGTGAATAAGAAATTTTAATAATATAGCAAGTCTTGTATGAGACCGTTTCACCATGAGACCGTTTCACCATGAGACGAGTTCATACAAGCAGCCCATTAGCAAAAAAATATTAAAAACAATGAATTTTGAATTCTACAAGGAGCATTTTTGTAAAAGACTTTGGGTGACCTAATTGAGGTCATATATGGTGAGACGATCTCAATAAAAAATTAGTGTTAATAATAATATAAACTAATTTTGTGAATTGAATTATTGAATTGTAGAATTATAAAATCACAATTTTAATATAAATTAGTTATATTTTTCATAAAAAGCTTTCACATGAAATAGATCGAAGAAATATAACTAGTTTTAATATTTTTTGGGTATGAAACATGCTTTGGATGATTGAAAAAATCAGCACACCTCTCAAGTCCCCTTTCACTAATCTTTCAAGAAAAGGCCACTAATTTAGTAAGAATGCCTCTTTTGCCCAACAACTCCACTCCCCACAAGGCAATTTTGTTATTAAGCATCATCTTTCTTCTTTGTCTTATTCTTCTCTCTTTGAAAATTGTTTTTGACATTCTACTAATACTTAAATGCTTACATACTGATGATACCTCTGGTGGGTCATCAAATTTATCATGATTTTTTCATGCTGTCGTACTCACATAAAATAATGTGTTAAATAGTAATCCCTCCTATTCAATTTAATTGTTTCATTTATCTTTTTCACATTTGTTAAGATAATAATTTATCTTTTAATTTCTTTAATTGTGCATGATTAAAAAAATAAAAAATTAATATTAATAATCTTTGCATTGAGACGAATGAAATAAGATCTCACTTGAATATATTTTAACTTATAGTTTAAACATAAAATACAAATTAAGAGTGAAAAGTAAATAGATTAGACAGAAAGAATAGTACGAGTAGTTAGCTTAAGTCAAATATATACAATCCATGGGCCCAACTAACTAAATTAATTTAAAGCCTAGCATACCACAAATGACTAAAACTTTTGCAAATATTTGAATCCTTTTGTTTTTTATAAGTAAACCCCATATATATGTATATGTATCATCCCTTAGTGATCACAAATTTCTTCTTATCTACTTCCTTTTCTTCACTTCTATACCTAACATTTTCATTTTTCGATCATTTTCTCATAAAAATTTGTAACATTATCAAATCAATCATAAACTTTAATGGCTTTGTTTAGAGCTTTAAGTACAAGAAGAAGCCAAAGAGGTGGTGGATATGATAGGTTGTTGGATGAAACTCATGGTATGAGTAATGATTCAGCCTTTTCAGCAGATCATGCAGTACTAAAAAGGGTTACTAGTGTTCCTGCTAGCATTTTATTTGGATCATCTTCCAAAAAGATCGGATTCGGATCAGATTATGTAGGGAAAAACTCTAAGACTAAACAACATCAACAAGAAACAAAGGGTAAAAAGGGTGGAAAGAGTCACCCTGTGTTTAGTTTGTTTGAAGGGAAGTGGAAGAAGAAGAAGCTCACTGCAAATCCAGATTTTTCTAGATATGTTGAGTATTTGAAAGAAGGTGGGATGTGGAATAAGAATACTAATTCACCTATTATCTATTACAAATGAATATGGACCCCTATCGAGAAAATACCCACATGTGATCCCACATCTGTGATTTAACGACGTATATATTGATTAGCGTATAAGCTTGTAGGCGTCTTTTCTTACAATCATATGATTTTGGGAAACAACATTGTTAAGTTTAGGTGCAGTCAACTCTTCATCGATTATAGTCATAGGCTTGTCATTTGTCAACTAATTTATTTCATTGCTTTGTTGTTTTTTCTGTTTGATGGGGAAATTTACTTGGTGGGTATTGTTTTTATTGTTGGTTGATTAAAAGAGCAATCAGCATGGAGCATATATTCAGCTTGTTAAGAGAACCCAGATTTTGTACTGGATTAACTAAGGTTACTAAAGTATAGTATGTATGTATGTATATAAAAAAATATATCTATCGAATTATCGATCCAAACTTTTGTATAATCGTAATCTGGATTTAGCTTTGTTCTATACTTCTATATATTTTTATTGATGAGGTTGAAGTTTTGGAATAATATGCAATAATTGACCAACTTATTAGCAACAATATACTATGCTGTCTTGGCTCTTGGGGTATAATGTTGATTTGGATGTAGGTTGAAGAATCTTTATAGGTAAGGAGACGAGGAATTAATTTTTTTATGTAGGTGGTGAGAATTGAACTTGTGTTACAAAGGTGAGAGAAACAGCTATCATCCACTACATTAACCCATAATTCTCAAATCTATTTTTGAGAGGGGACTCAAATTCGGACCCATAAATCGCAGGTCTAAGTATCCATGGATCCCACAAATCTAAGATTTGGTTCAGTTCAAAAGGAGTTGAGTTTATTTTTTCACATTTCATTTTTTATGATGCATCTCCGGGCGGGCTTCTTATACGTTTCCCTTCCTAGGCCCAATTTCATGAATTAGACTTCAAGAAAGCCAATTTTCGAGGACAGCAGGCAGATTCGAAGGGGCAGTAGCATTAGTTTTTCTTTCCTTTTTCGCCTTTTTACTCTTTATAAACCTTAATTTATTCTCTTAATTTTTCTTGTCTTAATTTTAATTTCTTCAACCAAATTTTATTTTATAGTTTATGTTAGTTTATTACATTTATTTATTAGCTTTTGTTGGTAATTATTTTAAGCTTTCTAGCCATAACCATGGAGATTGAAAATTTATATTTTGCGGGTTTTTATATCTTAATTCTCCGATCAATTATGTCTTTTGTAGGTATCTTCTAATACTTCTCTTTAGTGATTATTGATAGTTTAATCTTGTTTTTAATGTTTATTTGTGGTTTTTACCATTATTGTTTAGTAGCTTTATTATTTGCGTTCTTGTGTTTGTTTAATGTCTGATATGTTAATATATCATCCATAGTGATATCTTTATTTATTAGAATGAGTAGTGAGCAATATTCTAGGATTAGGGTTAACTCAACCCTTGTGATGGCTTGATGCGGTGAAACTCTAGTTGATTTTGGGTTGATTAAAGCCTTAGATAGGAGGTTATTGTACCCATTGGATAAGGATTGTATGATTGCTTCCAATATACCAAAGAGGGTTGAAATATTGAGTAATCTAATCTTTAATCAATAAATGGAATTGGATGTAAGGGATCAATGAGGATTGAACCTTGTATCCATCCTCCCACCTAAGGGCTTTATCCTCCACCCATGAGAGTAGAGAAGGATGAACTAGTAGAGAACGATTTATAGCCCAAGCCCTTCATCTTCACTCACAAGAGTGAGGATGGTGAAGAGCTTAAAGGCAATCCCAAGCCTGATCAAGGATCGAATTGCTCCAGTGCGATTTGCTACCCTTTAATAACCCTTAAGAAGTTAGTGTATAGTCATTGAATAGTCATCATGAATGAGATGACCCTACCACTTTATTTATCACTGTTTCCTTTTGCATACCTTTTTGTTATTGTTTACAACAAAAGTGTCTTTTATGTCCGGCTAATATGCAAAGAAAGTTGCATACCCTTGCTCCTTGTGTTTGACCCGTATGTGCTATAACACCGTGCACTTGTGGTAACTCACATGTTGAGATAAATTTGTGTGAACATCCTGCTTTAGATCTGCCCCTCTTTTTAGGGTGCGAGTCTAATTCTTTGAAATCCAGCGGATTCGAGTTTGATTTCGGGTGTAAAAATAAATTGGTCTAAGGTCTTCAGACTACTCAAACTTGACCGAGACCCTCTTTTTAGGCCCATTTAAGACCCAAGCCCGCTAGACCATTTCTAAACTCCCTAGACACTTTCTGGACCCGCTAGACTTGTATTAATTTCATTCTAAACCTATTTCTATATTTTTTTTTTGGACTTAATTTAGACTTGTATACAACTCAGACTCATTTTAATACTAATAAAATCTTTAAAATGCAAAAATATTAATGAATGATAATTAAAATTAAGACTCATTTAAGACTTGTTTAGTCCTTAAACCCTTAAGACTTGACGGGTTTAAGTCTGGGTCTGAATATTGGTCCACCAAAAATTAATGGGTTTGGTTTCGGGTCCAGACAGACCGTCCAGTTGATTACTTGAGCAGTTGAGCACAACATTGTATATGTAATAATTGGCCACCTAGCCCCTAAGATCAAACTAAGAGTAGGTTCATCATATAAAAGTTTCATGCATTTAATGATTTTCAACTTTCTATCTATGAAAAAAGTGAAAATCTTATCTAACAAGTTTCATTCTCTATATATCTTTAATATTCTTTATTTTAGGTTATGATCATATAAAAATACCATATTACATGAACAATTTGTTATATAAAATAGACTATAACTTAACATTTGAACTAACCTATATTTTAGAATTTGATATATTTTGCGCTATATTATTTTTGTTATTGTTAAGATCTAACTACCCCAATTAGGATTGATGGTTCCTCTTCCTCCTCCTCCTCATCATCATCATCATTTCAATTTAATCTTCCAATTTATTTTCAAAATCCTCTTAACTTTTGATCTTATTATTCGGCATAATTTGGCTCAGCCTCATAGTTACTAATAGATGGTATTGTTGATTCCGTCGGAGTAAAAGTAGTCTTTCTTTTGAAGTTTTATCTATTAATAAATTTGTTACCTTATTAACTTTTTTGCTGCTATTTCAAAAAGGAAGACACATTGGTTTTTGATTATCAAAGAACTAAAAGATTAATTGGAGATATTAAAAGACTAATTGAGTAATTAAGAGAATAATTGCTTAACTAAAGAGAGTAATTAGAAAGAATATGAGAAAGAATATGAGTAGAGAAAGAAGGTAAAGTTGTGAAATGGATCAAAAAATTCATCCACATTTATATAGGAAGCTCCAATTGGTAGTAATTGATTGCACCAACTACTCTGTTTAACTGCTAGTTTGGGTGGTTTCTAAAAATTGTCTAGTTTAAGTCATCTAGTTCGACGGTTCATGCTCCGATTAAGTTAGCGGTCATATTTGATTTTAGAACCACCCATAACCCGCAGTTTGAACCAGCACAGAACCGATTACTTGCCACTTTAATTTTACGTAATCCGCCCATGATCATCTTTAGTTCTATGTATATGGGCTTTATTAAATTTCGTCACCCTTTTCATTTTATCGCCACCCGTTATATATTGAACTTTTAAGATTGCCCCTGATTACTTTTCAAACCTTCAATCTCTAACATCTCTCTAAAAACTCTCTCCGAACACTCATTGAACTAAAACAAGCTAAAACTAAAAAATCGAATTACCATGGCCAGCTAAATTGAGCATCAATATGATTGTGTTAAAATTTAATATATGTTCACTCTTTTGACTATAACTTTAAATAAAAAAAATCATATAATTGCAATGTTTACGGCATTAGAACCTAGACTTCAAGATCTTTCCAATGATATATTATATGCCCAATTCCGATAACTGAGCGAGAAATGACAATCATTTAAAGTTTGTTTGTACTGAAATTTGATACATGTTCAATCTTTTGAGCATAACTTTTCATACAAAAATTGTATTAATGCAAAGTTTGCAGCATTAGAAACTAGACTTCAAGATCTTTCCAACGACATAGTATATGCCCAATTCTGACAATCGAGCGAAAAATGACGACCGTTTAAAATTTGCAGTGATTTTTAACGTTCAGTCGCGTGCGATTGGACCACGGTATGGTCGCGTAAAACGCGCGATCAGACCACGGTATGGTCGCGTAAAACGCGCGACTCCACCGCGATCCAGTCGCGCGTTTTACACGACCATACCGTGGTCCGGTCGCACGTGACTGAATGTTAGAAATCACTGCAAACTTTAAACGGTCGTTATTTCTCGCTCGATTGTCAGAATTTGACATATAATATGTTGTTGGAAAGCTCTTGAAGTCTAGTTTCTAAACTGCAAGCCTTGCGTCAATACGATTTTTCTATAAAACGTTATTGAAAAAAGATTGAACATGTATCAAATTTTAGCACAAACAAACTTTAAACGATCGTCATTTCTCGCTCGGTTATCGGAGTTGGACATATAATATATCATTGGAAAGATCTTGAAGTCTAGGTTCTAATGCCGTAAATATTGCAATAATGTGATTTTCCTATCAAAAGTTTCGGCCAAAAGAGTGATTATGTATCAAATTTCAACACAAAACGTGTGATTAGGTTTATTTTCCGATTTCAAAAAATTATTTTCTTTTTTAAAAATAGTATTTTTTATTTTAATTTAATTATTATTAATAAATTTAGTTTAGTAATAATAATAATTAATTTTATAATTAAAAATATTAAAGATATTTTAGTAATTTTATTAAAAAAGGGATAGTGATATAACAAAAAGGATGGCGAAGTTTAAGGATTGGTATTAAGGTGAATGTTGCCCACTACAACATAGATAAGTGGAGAAAGGTCCAAAGACTCAAAGTTAGGAAATTGTTGTATGATAAGATGTTAGATGTGTGTTTGTGGTGATCTTGCTAGTGGATTTTAATTTTTATGGTTACTTTTTTGCCTTTTACCAAAGATATACTTTTCCCACTGTTTTCTACCATCTTTTAGAATTTGGAGAACAATATATGGAAAACTTGATTATATTATTTGTTGGTTTGTGAGTACAACATATTATAGTACAAGCATCTATCTATAAATGATAATAATCTACTCATTTCTATTCTCTTTAAATATTTTATTTGAGTTTGACACGTATATTAAAAAAGAGAGCGAACCACAACAATTATAAATACTCATGTAGTAGTTGTAGTGTTTTAAGACAAGAGTAGGGACCATAATAATTGTAAAGTTAATAAAGGTACTTGTAATGAAATAAATTATAAGGAAAAATTGGTAAAAAAAAATTACTTCAAATAGATAACAGATAAGGTAAATTTACCGAATAAGAAAATAGAACATTTATAAGAAATAGGAGGGAGTTTAATGAAGAAGCAATTTAATGACTTGTCACATTGTTATTATATTTTTCCAATCCATTTTTACTCTCACGTGGCTAATTAAACAAAAAAATCATATTGGTTGCAAAGATTTTTGAATGATTATGAGGTGCTAAATATATATATATATAATCTAATACGAAGGGTTTAAAAATAAGAAGGATAGGAAGGAATTTCATCCGTCAGATCTTAGATCAATAGTCCATCTTGCACACGGTTTAGAACAAAAAATAAATTGTGATGTAATCTTAATTAATATGTGATAGTTTTTGTATAAACATGTGTTACTTGAAATCGTGATGTTTTCTAAATTAATATGTAATGCTTTTTTCATAAACATGTGTTACTAGATCTTTTGCTAAGACAACTTTTTTAAACCGTTAGATTTTAATTAATCAACGGTAGCTATTCCTTCCGATCCTTCCTATTTTCACACGCCTTCTTATTGGATTTCTACTCTATATATATATATATATATATATATATATATATATATATATATATATATATATATATATTAAAATTAAATTTATAATTTAGTTAATATTGATTGACTACTTAAAATAAGGCAATATATGTACAAATTACCCTCTCTTTTTTCCCTATTTACTTTATTTATAATTTTCAAAACAACTTTCAAGCATCGCTATCTCCAAACACGCATTATGAAAGATTAGAAAACTTGTATGATACTAAATTATACATCACAAATCTAACAAATCTCATATAAATATTATTTTATCTTCTATACTTTTCTCAAAAATGTTATTTTAAATTCTCTTTTCTTAAAATGAAATACTTTAGATTAGAACAACATTAGAGAATGGAGGATATATATATATAGAAAAATTGTAATAATGTTAAGATCTTTTTATATTCATCATCATCATCTTACCCAATGTATTCCGCTCATAAAACCATGATCAACAAGGTCTAGGGAGAGAAGGACGACAACAACTCATACCCATAAAGGAGAGCGCGGCCAATGAGTCCCTTAATTCGAGAAAGATCATGAGTAGTTCCGGCAAAGAATAAGACTGAGTGAAGCTGAAAGTAATAATTTCTCCCTTCCACTATACTTGCAACATTTGACTTTTTACACAATACAATGTGTTATTTTGATTATTAATATCTTAAACTATGTACATCTAAAAATTATAAAAAAGTTAATATTATGAAATTATGCGATTAGCCAGTTCAAACAAGATCTTACTTGACTATATTTTTTCTTAAATATTAGTCGTATATATAAAATAAGCTTAAATGATGAATTGTGTCAATAACCCTAATCTAGCTACTAATTCAGAACAAAGGAAGTATAAAGCTAATATATCATGATAAGAACGAAGTTTATGTCATATCTAATGATGTTACAAGTAATTTGAATGATATCTCGAAGTATTTTTGATTGTAAATTAAGATAATATAAGATTACTTAAACATTTAGGTGAAGATTATGAGATAATAATTAATTATGATTGAATTTTGATATTATTTTAAATAAAAGCATTCAAATTGACCATTGTGAGTGTGATTTTCAAACTAAAATGATTGTATTTATAGTACACTACGATAAATATAGATTATGTTGGGATTTAGAAAACTTACAAAAGATAATATTACTAATATGAATTTAAAAGTTAATAATAAATACAATTGAAGTAACACTGATAAACATTTGGGTTTAGGAATTAATTAGATCTAATCGATTACTAAATTTAATCTTCTAAAAACAATGCTTCATCCATGTTTTATATTGTTATTGACTTTGGAACAATGTTCAAAAACTAAATAAAATTTTGATTAGTATTTCTTGTTTTGAGAGAGTTTTCTTATGAGAAAATTTTAGCCTCATCCGAGAAAGAGACATAGTCTTATACTAGATTTCTAGACCGTCCAAAGATTTAAGTCTTATGTTGTTTTTAGCTCTTAGTTTTCTTCTTACGTTATCTTTTGTTTAAAAATGCTTTTCCTTATTCAGTTAAATCAGACACTTATTTTTTTCTATCTTTTAGATTGCTCACATATAGCTATCAGACAGAAATAAAGGGGTTGTTGAGCTGATTAGATTTCTAGTTAGAGAAGTATTGGTTTTGGTTAGATAATTGTTGTAGAGACCATGTGGTGTATAATATAATTTAGACTTATAATTTTCTATTTATGAATTGGACCTTGATTCTAAATGTTATTATTTCGACTTGATTCTAAATATTATTATTATATTTTGGATTTGTGATTTGCTTTTATGGGACTATTGTTTGGAGATTGGACTCTTTTACTAATAACCTAATTTACTTAGTTAATAGTAAATTGGGTTATTATTGGGTCTAACCCATCATTTTCCCAAAAAAAAGCCCATGATTATTTCTGATAAGTGACAACCCAGTATCCCTATCATCCAATTATGCATTGCTACATCATATCAACTACTTTCCAAAACAAGTACGCATAAAATTATCCCTTGATGTGACAATTTGACCTCTTCTAATGGCTAATAATATTCCCTCCGTCTCCGTCTCTACAAAGAATGCACTTGGTGAAATTTGATTGGTGAATAAGACAAAAAAAATAAGTTGATGATAGGAATGAGTGGTTATAACAAGAAAATAAGTTTATGGATGAGATTTGAAAAAACAAAATGTGGTCATTGCCATAAAAAAAGAAAGGGTGCAAAATAAGTGGACAACCTAAAATGAAAAGAGATGTAAATTGAGAGGGACAGAGGGAGTATATTGTTATAGCTCAACTCTCCCTCTAAAAGCCTTACGTAAAAGTACTATCTAAATCTTAAAATCTTGCCCTTTATCGGAATCATCTTATTTATACATACTTATCATATTTGCTTTTTTGATTGACTATCAGAGGGTTTTTCGAGAAAACAACCATGGACAAGTCTAAACTTTGTGGTTGTAGGTTATTGGTATCATTTCAAATCCTCCAAATCTCATAAGTTTTATATTCTGGTAAGGTATAATTTTATTTTCTCACTTCTTACTTTATTCCTAGTTTCATACCAAAACGGAAGTAATACATCAAACATCCTATATGTATCTTTTTTTTATAGTTATTCTATTTAGTATAATAAACAAAATAGAGGAAATTTTTAGTATACACGACACTTACTTATAAGGATTTAAACTTAGACCAATTTAAAATAAGAATATATACAAAAAAGCAAAAGCGAAAAACTAATAAAATTGTAGCAGTGACGTAGTCTTCACAATGCGTGCTCTTCATCTGGAAAAAAAGAGACAAGTGAATCACAACTATTGAGTTGAGAGAAATAAATTAGGGTCATATTGACATTTACACTTTATGAACAATTCAAATATCATCAAACACCGTTATTCTCAATGTATTCTAAAATTTTGCTTGTTCACCTTAATAAGCTATTTCAATCATATTTTCACTAAATATTTTTAGAGACTATTTAACACATCTAACTAACTAATTTATTTAATAGCTAAATATTCTTCAATCAACTATCATATCATATTTTTACCAAATATTTTTAGAGATTATTTAACCTATCCAACCAACTAATTTATTTAATCAACAAAAAGATTTTCAATTTCCTGAGGAAGAGTCCTGTTGGAAATACTTCACATGTGAGACAAGATCCCACATCGATAAAATAGTGGGTTGTTGACTTGCATATATAGTGGGTGAGCTAATCTTACTACTACCATATGGTTTTGGGAAACAATGAATCTCACCGAGTGTATGTGCAAGTCAACGCTCTTGACTTGTGGATTTGTAGGCTTGAGTCCACGGGTCTCCCGTGTCCACACGAGTGGGCCGCAGTGAAAATCATGTGATGAATTGTCACAACCTAATTTAATAAGTCCAAAGGTCAAAAATAGCATGAGAAGAAATGTTAATGTTAATACTATTCTATCAATAATGGTCAAAGCATGAAAAATATGCCTCCTTTCTTTACAATTTAGGGTACAAAATGCAAATACAAATGTTGGCAACTAATTACATGGACTTGACTTTCTAATTGTTTGTTGAGCATTATTGGGCCCCTCTTACTTTGATTCTCACCTTCCGAACCAATTCTCTCCATATTTCCTTCCATCCCTTTTTTGCTTTTTCTCCAAGATTCTCCTCACCAACTCACCATCTTCTTTACTCACACATATCTTTTAAAAAAAAGATTTTAAGAATTTAGCCTTGAAATAATATACATAGAGTTCTTAAAAATACATTTTCCAAATATTATATCAAGCTCATAGTCGATAGATTAACAAGCACCAGACTATGTGCCCTGGACACATAATATTTCAAAAAAAAACTCATCATGGTCGGTTTTTAAGGCATACGAGGTAGCTGATTGTCTAGGGCCTCCAGAAATAAGATGTCTCATATATTAAATAGTACTACTTAGATCGGTTTCTGAGCAATACTCTTTAAGTGATTTGTTTGTAAATCTTTTTTATATTCGAAGTAATATAATATTGTCTTGAATTATTTTATTAAAGTGGAAAAATTTTTATCTTTTAATATAATAAATTTAAAAGACATCATAAAAATAAATAGGACATTTAATATTTTTACTCCAACCAAAAATTCACATTTATAAATATAAATATACTTTAAAATTAAAATTAACCCAATTCAAATTTCAAAATAGTCCTATGATATTTGATACTCGCCCAAACACCAGAATCAACGCCTTCATTAGATTCCCGCACCGTAACGAAATATCAAACCCAAATACAAAACGACACCGTTTGATTTCCCATCACAATATTCTTGCTGTCTTTTCCGTCAAGTCTCCTTCCTTAATTAATTGCCTCAACACTCTTTACATTTTCCTTCAACAACAACTCTACATTTTTACCCTTCTATCTGAAAAGCCACACTATATAAACATGCCATGTCCGCCTTTTTTTCTCTCTCTCTCCCCTCTCAAATCTTAAAAAGACATCCATTTTAATTTTTTTAAATTTTAAAAATATTTTATCTTTCTCTTCCAGAGGTTAAGGAGAATACCCCTAAATACTCGTCGTTTTCCCCTTCTTCATCTTTACACCGCCTTTCACGCACTTCCTTCCTCTAGGGTTCTCTCCATTGAATTCCTCCATTTCCCTCTCTCTCCTCATTGAGAAGGTACTAATTTCTCTTTAATTTCTGAATTTATCATCAACAAAATTAAATTCAAGCTTCAAATTTTGAATTTTCAATTTTCAAATTTTGATTTGAGATTTTGAATCAATTTTTTTGAAATTTGCAGAGATTGATTAGAGATTTCAGACGATGCCAACGTTATCAGCTATACAATTAGATCGATATCTGGAGTCCAATACGACGTCGTCAAATCTTAACAACAACAATAAGAAGATTCCAGATGTAGTTTCTTCATCTCCGAATCTCGATAGGCGTAATACGGCGTCGTATGATCTTAAATCTTCTTATTCTAGAGGGAAAGACATACCTCCACCACACCCTCAGCTACGTCGAGGGAATTCTACGTCATCATCTTCAGCGAGGGTGCATATTCATCCGGCGCTCTACACCACACCGGAACCTACTCCTATCCCTGATTCACCAACATCTTCGTTTCCTCCTTCTTCTCCTTACCTTATTAACCACAAGCGTAGAGGCCCACGTCTTCTTAAGAGTCTTTCAGACCAGAATGTGGCGGCGGCTGTGGCGGAGAGTGATGGACATAAGAGGAGTTTGTCGGAGGAGAACGTGGCAGGCGAGAGAGGTGAGGAGGTGGTTGATATGAAGTCAAACGACGAGGTTTTGAGGAATGAGATTGAGATTGAGGAAGCTGGTGTTGTTAATGGTGAGGGTATGAGAGAGAATGGTGAGAGTGAGGATTTCTATGATCCACAGGAATCTTTGAGTTTTTCAAGTGCTGTTGACAGCGAGGAATTTGGCGGAGATAAGTCGGCATCTGGGAAAGCAAATACTCCAATGGGAGAGTTTTTTGATGCTTGGGAAGGTATTTTTATTCTATTTTTGATTCAGAGTGAGCTTTTTAATTGTACAAATAGGGCCGAGCTACAAGTGGACGAAGGTCCACCATAGCTCACCCTCAAAACTTGATAAATTTATTATCTATGGGCATTTGGTACATAATAGTTGGTCTTGCAATGGTCAACATATACAAATGCTCTAATACCCTAAACCCTGAGTCTCATACTTAAAAATGCTTTTGAGATGTTAATATGAAAATATTCGCCCCTCATTTTAAGTTTTGGATTTTATAATCATTTATATGTTATAAGATATAAGATATATATGATAGGAAGTGGTGTTAAGATTGTTACATTGGTTAATTTTTTTGGGTATTATGAACATTATTTAAAAGTATCGACTTGATTCAAGAATGAGCTATGTTGTACCGTAGTACAATGTAAATTCAGCTTTATGTATTAGTTGGGCAGTGTCGCAGTGATAACATAATCTGGTCTGAAGTAATGACTTATTGTGAGCAAATCATCAAAATAAGCTCTGTAGCTCTATTTTTCGGGTATTGTGAACATTATTTAAAGCATTGACATAATTTAAGAATGCGCTATATCGTACTGTAGGACATTGTGAATCCAGGAGTACATATTTGTTGGGCAGTGTCACTGTGATAACATAATCTGGTCTGAAGTAATGACTTAGTGTGAGCAAGTCATTAAAAATAAGCTCTGTAATATACTTTTGTACATGGTGAAATGGGGAGTTTACATAGGTAGAGCGTAGAGATTGTAATCTTGTGTTAAGTAGTTATTTTTTATGTGTGTCATCAAACTAAGCTCTAACTCTATTATTTTATGGGTCATAGTATGAAAGGTATCTTTTCGAGCTCTTAGGTATAGTTTTATTTGACTATATTAATGGCCCACATTAAGCTTTATTATCTCAAAATTGGCCATATGTAATGTTACTGTATTTCTCAAGCCTAATATATGGGAGATTCATTATTTGTACGTGACCAGCAAAATATACAAGAAAGGATGAAAAGGGATGATGATGCAATTTGGGTTTTGTGTTTGAAGTGGATTATGGTGTTTGGATTGTTGGAAGGACAAGAAGAGGTTGTTGTGTGAGATTGACTAGAGAGGAAATGAGTTTTTATAAGGGAATGTAACTGCAATCTAATTGATACAGAAATTCACCATAATTAGCTAAGAGTAGCATAGGATGGATGATAGGATAAGACAGATAAATTGGCTACAACAAGAAAATAGAGACTCCTAGATACATACGTCAAGAATGAAGTATAAAGCATTGGGTCTTTCTTTCACTCCATAGTAATCCGAGTATAAGGATTGAGACAAGGGTAAGCAAAAATGCTTGAAGTTTCTTTATTATTTAATCTAAATTTTACAAGTGTAAGTACATGGGTATTTGTGAGAATAAACAATAAACAATAAATCTAAACTGTTGGATTGTAATCGATGTTGGCCATTGGATGGGAAGTACTCTCTTTGATGCTCATGCTGCACATGTCCAATTAGTTGCTTTTCTAAATTTATGTGGCTCCTCTTTTCCCGCCAATTGAGAAATAAAAACTACCATCATGAAATAACTTCCTATGTTTTGTTACAATTCAAGTAACTACTTTTCAAGGAGGGAATTTATATTCGTGAATTCTGATCTTTTTGGGGGTAAATTTAGGAAGTAGAAATTCCCTTGGATGTGCAAAATCCTATAAAATGT
Source organism: Amaranthus tricolor (assembly GCF_026212465.1). NCBI lineage: Eukaryota > Viridiplantae > Streptophyta > Magnoliopsida > Caryophyllales > Amaranthaceae > Amaranthus > Amaranthus tricolor. The sequence continues at coordinate 24,267,692 of NC_080049.1, forward strand.
AGGAATTGAATGATCAAATGGGAGGGTTGGTGAATCTAAATTTTTGTATCAATTGTAATTTCCTTGTGTTTAATCAAACAAGATAAAATAATTCCTTGGTATTTTGGAATAGGAATTAACTTTGAAGGAAATAAAATACTGTAGAGAATTTAATTCATGTCTCAAGCAAACAAGCTCATAGCTTAATATTAAAAGGCGTGCCTCGCTCTACGCCCTGTGCGTCTCGAGTTCAGGTAGAAGCACACTTTGGAGGTGTGCACCTTGATGTGCTTTGCGCCTGGTGCCCTCGATGCGGGTAATTACTTAAAAGCTTGTTTTTGAAAGATAAATAGGACTTAAAACCCAAATTCACTTGCATTTGAAGTTCGAGAAACTATTGCTTAAAAAAGCAAAGAAGAGAAGCAAGTTAAGAGAAAATAACTGAATATTCTTCATATTCTCATTATATAGTCTTGTGCTAAATTAGTGTTTTACCACTATGATAATGAATGTTTTCAAGCTTGTTAATATTGTAATATGATTGTCATGGTGTTTTATGTATAATATACTCCTTTCATTTCTTAAAATTGTTCTCATTTGTCATTTTTGGTTGTTTTGTTTGATGTTCTCAAAAAGAATCTTTCTATTTGTATTACAAATTTTAGATGAAATTAACCTTGTCCATCCTCATTTTAATATTTTAACAATGTTTATGGTCTCCACATATCTTCCACTAATTTCATTTTAACATTTTTATATTACTTATGGACCCCACATATTTTCCACTAACTTTATAGTAATACTTCCTCCGTTAATGTTTCCCCCTAACTTTATGGTCACCACATATCTTCCACAATATTTTTATAATTGTTGTAGTCCTCATAATTTTTCCACTAACTTTCTTTTAATAGTTCCTCCGTTTTTTTTAGTTGCACCTAAATCATTTTTTACACTATCCATCATTCGGTAGTATTTTACATATTACGGCTGTTATTCGAGAAAAAAAATAGTGAAGTGGGATCTTGTTTTATTTGTCTCCTCGTATATTTTCATAATATCAAATTTTTATAATTTTTATTTTCGTACTATCAAATTTTTATAATTTTTAGTTAAATATTATTCTAGATATAAGCAACCCAAAAACGGAGGAAGTATTTTTTACTGTTTATGGTTCGTAGTTCCTCCATCTAAAGGATTATATTTTTCTTAATTTATGTGAACATTGCTTGTGAAAACTTCTGTAAGAAACGGAGAGAGTACTTAAAAAAAGTATTTTAAATTATTTAGAAAAAAGTGTGCCTCGCCTACAAAAAGTCATGCCGTCGCGATGCGCTTTGCGCCTAGGCTTTAAGGACCTTTTAGTCTAGGTGTGCCTCACGCTTTTTGAATCTTAGGCTCATATTATATAGGACTACTTTTCAACTTCTTGCAACTCCTTTCAAACCCCACTGTTATGCAACTCCTTTTCTTCCTTTCATGTGTGGTGTAGCTTTGTGGACTGCTTCACTTGCTCAATAAACTAAATAACTTTAAGGAAAATTACAACAACTTTTAATCTAGCTAAATCTGTAAAATTTAACACACTAGCTATTAAAATTAAAATCTAAAACAACTAGAACATTACTTAGTTTTGGATTAGCTACGTGACATGAACTTAAGATAGAGCTTAAAAGATATTGGGTTAACCAAGTTGATCACTTGGAGATCTGTGATTGGTGTGCGGAATTTACCAACAATAAATAAACAGACTGAAAAACATTTGAAAGCTTAAGAAGAACCAAATCCAAATGTTGAATAGATTAGCTTTTGCTTGAGACATGGATGTGTTGGATGGACCTACATCAATTTGATCTATTAAATACAATTGTAATTGACGGATCAGTGAGTAATATGGGCTGTAAATTATGGGATAAATGTTTAATTCAATTTTCTAATGCTTGTGAGTTGTGACTGTGGGCTGTGTCCATCTCTCAAATAACAAGTTACAATTTGCAGGAGCATTTTAGATTAGGTTTAGCACGTAGAGAATGCAATGATACATTTAGCACTCATCAGGATGGGAGGATGTATTTGTTTTAAGGAGAGTCAATTTTATTAAAAATTATTGCTCTTTGGACATGTGAGTTCTAATATTTGTCTTTTTGGATTATACAAGACCTAGTGTTCAAAAATGCAAATTTTTTATTTTTTTTTGTTTCTAATAAATTATAGCTAGTATCAGATACTGCCTCCTGTTTTCGATGCAGCTAATTGGTGATAGCATGAATGCTACTGATAATGAGACAATACTAGGTTATGTAAATAATGTTACATGTAATTAATTTTTTATTTATATGATGGCTTCTTTGCCCTTTGTATGATTCCAGCTTGTTACTGTAGCTATTAAATCTGCAGAATTCTTGAGTTTTCTTTTAAGATGGTGTTTTTTATTTTATTGAATGCTTGATCTTTAGATTTTCTTTATTAGCAGTCATGGTATTGAGATTTACCCCTTTTGTTTTTCTGCTTTAGAACTCTCCTCTGATAGTGGCATACAAGCACAGCGCTCTCTCAACGATGCTGAGACTGAGTTACGAGAGATGAGACTGAGCTTGTTAATGGAGATTGAAAAGCGAAAGCAAGCAGAAGAAACTCTACAAAGCATGCAACAACAGTGGCAGATGCTTCGAGAGAAGCTGGGGGCTGTAGGGTTGAGACTTCCTGCTGATTTTACTGCTTTAATTGAGGATAGCCAATCTGATTTTGATCCCGCGGATGACATTTGCCGACAAATCGAACTGACACGTTTTGTGTCAGAATCTATTGGAAGAGGGATAGCCAAAGCTGAAGCTGAGGCGGAGATGGAAGCTCAGCTGGAAGTGAAAAGCTTTGAGATTACGCGTTTGTGTGATCGATTGCATTATTATGAGACTATGAATCAGGAAATGTCTCAGAGGAACCAAGAAACCATTGGTGAGTCTGCTTTCCAATTTTCTCTTATGGTTATTTATTTCAGCTTGACACAGTTGCAACTGACTTATTAATCTTTGTTTCTTGTTTTTCCCTTTTGCTTGCGGCACAATGCTATTATTTATTTCAATGGGTGCTCTTGTTGTATTTTCTTGCCAGCTGCGATCTTAGATAGTAGTATATATGTGGCTCCTCAAAAGCTCTGTTTTTTAATTGTTATTTAACTTTAAATATGATCTTTTTTACTGATATCTCACGCGTGCTGATTTTATGTTGAGTAGTCTCTCCCCAAGGATAATGGCTTTTGTTAATATGACCTTGAGAAAATAGTGGTGGACATGTGTACTCTATTCTGGATGTAATTACAGTGTCTTATCTTTTTTCCTGCCCGGATTCCATATTTTTTACTAATAAAATGATAGTTGGATGCATTTTGTCCATTGTGCTCTCTTAAAAAATTTAAATTCATCTTCTACATGATCATTTGTTTTATTGAATTACATTACGTCATAATTTCATTCCCCTGCTATGATAGTATTGTGGATTTGAGTTTTTGTGTTATGTTGCTTTGGTTAGGAATTTAGGATTTTTGTTTTAATCTTTATATATATGCAGCTTCCTATTCAGCCATGAATTATTGTCTTGATGGAAATTCTCTAATGTTTTATGTGCAGAGATTGCTCGGCGTGAAAGACAGAAGAAGAGGAGAAGACAGAAATGGGTTTGGGGCGCACTTGGCTCTGCAGCCATAGTGCTTGGCACAGCTTTGGCATGGTCTTATCTCCCAAGTGAAAAAGGATCATCTTTGAACAATAATTCCGATGCCTCTAAAACTGTTGGTCATAAAAAATGATCAAGTTTGCAGACAAAACTAGAGTTATACTTTAGGAAAAATAATTTGGTGAAGTCTGATGTTATTGTGCATTGTGCATAACAGCCTTTTATGCTTTCCCGGGATGCATAAGTTTGTGCTATGCAGGATGTACAGTTCTATGAAATAATGTACTGTTGTAGCTCAGCCTCTCTTTTAGGGAAATGCTGCCTCAAATGATAAGTTCGGTTATGATCGGATCACCCTGTTCCAGGAACTGGTATTCTCGTTTGCTTGGTGTTTGGATATTTGTAGAGAACTCCAGGAAGTGATCATATTTTTTGCGCCGCATTGTTAAAAGATGTAAAAGGGGCATAAATTTTGATAACATGAAAGTGTATATTTTAACGTGGATCTATTTTCCAGTCTGCTTTATGCATCATGAAAAAATTTCGGCATTCCAAAAACAACTCTATCAGAAAATACCTGAAAAAATTTGCTAAAAAAAAATTCCTGAAAAAATTAGTTCAAATCTAATTGAAACACAGACCCAGGTGTTTTACTCGTTTTCAGTTTCATATATCATTTTTAGTTATAGGTTATTATTTTTAGTCTCATGTCATTATTTTTAGTTGGAATTTAGTATATTTTAGTCAATTTTTATATTTTGAGTTTATTTTTACTATAGCCTTGAAAAAGCTATATTTGTCTTTTTATAAGAAAACATTTTCTTTAAAAATAAAAATTATATATATATATATATATATATATATATATATATATATATATATATATATATATAAACAAAATTAATAATAAAATTTATATTTCATATGACTTGTTAATTGAGTTGATCTAAATGTGCCACAAATCTAGCAAGATCCAACCTGAAATTAATTCAACCCAAAACTTACCCAAGTCAACCTGACTTGAAACAATATTAATAATAATAATAATAATAATAATAATAATAATAATGGTATGGTGTGATCTGATTAATCTGGTTTTGTATGGTTTGATTTGATATGATATCTTTTGATCTAATTTAATCTAAAACTTTTCGATTTGATTTGATCGGTTTTGGTTTGGATCGACATGATTCCAATAAAAATAAGTAATAAGTTCAAAAATAAGTTAAATATAACATGCTCTTAGTATTTAGCGAAGAACCGAACAATTAATGTTTGGAGTACTTGAATGACAAAAGTGAGCCAAAAAAAAAGTTGGCTCATGGAAGATGGATTGATGAGCAGCATGCATTGCCTAGATCACTAGAAAGCGGATGGTTTAAAGAAATGGCAAGAACCCACAATGAAGGGATGCTTGAACACACGGCGATGCAATGATTTTGGAGGTTTTATTTATTTTTGCAATATCTTTTAAAAAGGGATCATCATCGTATTAAATTTTCACTTTAAGAAAAATAATTAAAGGCAAAATTTAGTGTAACATTTTATTACTTCAAATATAAAAAGCTTTACAAACAACTCATTTAAAGACGGAACCGAACTTGAATAATACTATTTAATATTTGAGATCTCTCATTTCAAGGGCCCTAGGCAATCGACTACTTGGAATACCTCTAGAGCCGGCCATGCTTGAACAAGTAACCAACCTGTTAGCATGAACGTCGCAGATGGCAAAATAAATTTTGCTGCTCGAACAAGCATAAGTCATATTTCATTTTGGCAAATTGCTCGGTTATAACTTTGGGAGCTCTAAGATTTGATAGTTTTACTCCTTGGAACTATAGCAAGGGGCATTGCACAAGCAATCTCATTTTGGTTGTTGGACCAGAGAGAGTAATCTTGTATGTATTGTGAGTAAACTATTTAAATACCGTCAAACATTAGAGAGTGTATAAGCAAAGTAGGCTCTACCGCATGAGCGACAGCTTAGGGTCTCGTTATTATAAGGGCTCAAAAATTAATTAATAATTTTGCTTTTCGAATTAAAAAATAAAAACTAATATTTTTAACAGCACATGTAAATTTTTATATAATCTATGCAAATATTTTTTCATAATTAATGACGACTTATTAGCTTAATAATGACTATTTTTGATAATTATTGATTTTGAGTTTGGGGTGATACTGTTTATTTTATTTTTTTCTTTCACGATCATAGTAGACACTAGACATACTTTTCTACATTCAATTTGTCTTGAAACCTACGATGAAGGCATTTCTTTTTTCTTGCTAATGAATATATATCGCTTTTGATAGCCTATGATGGTATATTGAGGTATACATGAACCTTGCAAATGAGTACATAGAAGATTGGATCTTAGGTAACCTTATTTTTGTTCGTTTTAATAAATGAATGAGCTTGAATAAAGTTTAGCACTCATTTGAATATTTGATTAGGGAGTTCAAACGTAAAGTCGCAAATTATAAATATTTATTAATGTGTGTTAAATTGTACAATAATACTATGTGTAAGTTTCATGTATCTATGATTTCGAATGAGCTTAAACTATTAATAAATTGTTTTTTGTTTGAAAAGCCATATAAGTTGAATAAATAGCTTGATTATTAATCTTAATTAAACATTTGAAGTACTAATTTGAAATTGAGTATATCTAAGTCTTTTTTATCAAAATCCTCTCTGATCTTGTCTTTTTTAGGACGGGATACGAATATAATTGTATGTTTTTTACCTTTGATCCTCTCTAATTTTGCCTTTTTTAGGATGGAGTACGAGTATAATTTATATGTCTACTACTTTTAAACTCAGATTTTATAAGCTGAAGATATGTTATGGTACATAAGTTACAAGTTTTGTGAAGTATGAACTTGAAGGTGATTTCCATTTAGGTCCATTTCACGTAGCTAATGTACACGTTATGGCATGATCGGTAGGTAAGGAAAATCTAGGACCGGGCTTTAATTCAGAGACAAACAAATAAGGAAAATCAGAGTGGGTTCTTAACTACTTATAAATGAAACGTCTTAATTTATAGACCCCAAAGAGATGGGACTCTTAACTCTTACATGCACAAAATCTAAGGGTTTCACATGGAGGTGTAATAAAAACAACAGTAGGGAGAGACCCCACAAATTCATGTTAAAACCTCACTATATGACCCACCCTGTATTAAAGCAAGTGACCCAATACTTTATTAGTTCAATTCTACGCTAATGTAATTGCAAATAAGTGGTAATTATTCTCTAATTGTCCTCCAAATTCACCTATACGTACACATCTTACGTTTAAATTTGCAAGAAACTAATCCAATAATTTAGGAAAACCAGAAAATATTAGTTGTTCATAATCCTGATTTTTAAAAAATAAAAAATAAAAAAATAAACTAATCTTCTAATTGTAATTCAAACTAGATAATTATATAAAATTAATCGTTTTGATTCAAAATTTAAAACCCTTGTCCTTTTGAGCAGACTCAAATTCAATTAAACCGAAAATAAATCTAGTCATAATCCGATCTAAAGCTGACCCGATTTGAAATTAACACAACCTAAAGTTAGACTCAATTCGAACGTAATCTAATTTTTACTTGACCTGAAGTTGATATAACTGTCCCAATCAAAAATAATTTGACTTAAAAAGCAACCAATAGTATTAAAATATATCATATTTGGTGTAGATTTATTATTTATATAATTTTAGACTTACCACGAGCTTGTTTAATGTAAGGTAATTGTGTAGGTAGTTGTTACTTGTTAGCAATTTAATAGTTGTAGTTGTGGTTACTAAGAAGCAATCTAAAATTTGGATCTAGCTGTAGCTATAGTTGTATCTGTATCTGTATAAATGTACTTGTTAGATATTAAGATGTCTAATTAGTTTTGTATATTTATAACATCCGATAAAAAGTAATGGTTTTAACAAGTATTGGAGTATTTGTTGAGAAAAATATAAAAAAATTTAAACTACTTTAATTTTGAAACATTATAAGAAGTAAAAATATGAAAATAACTACATATACAACTATTCGATAGTTAAATTGTAAACTGTTACCTGAGCAGTTCAAAAGTAATATTTAGTCTCATAAAATTATCAATAACTTAAATTAGTACACTGAATAGGCGCTCGGTGGATCGTGGATTAGAAGTTGTAGTTGATATGGAACATCCATTATGACACACAATGTGGGATAGATAGCGTCACGAGAGATGTCCGTATGGAAAGAATGGGGTATAGACCCGCAGATTACGCCATTAACTGCTTCCCATTTTCACTTTAACCTAAAAGAAGGTTGGGAGTTGGGACAATCTTCACTCCTTAGAAAAGAACATGTTCCCTTTTCCTCACTCTCTAATGTGAAGAGTCAGCACCGCATCTACCGCATTGAATGACTCCTTTTTCTTTTATTACCACCACAATTCAACTATTGGATGTTTTTTTTGGAGTAAACTAAATAATTCAAAATAAATTTTGCCATTTTATATTTATTCTACTTAATAATTAAAAAAATACAATTATGTAAATATCAACATCAATATAAGACTAAATTCAAACTGATTTGAAATATTTAATTCGATGTCGACTTGATGATCCAAATCTTAAGTAGGTTGTTAATAATGACAACATCATACGATCCTACCAAGACCAATAATATGGATGATATGATCATAATATAATTCTACAATCCTACAATCTAATGATTTGATCCTACAAGGATAGTCTTAATCATAAAAAAAATTCTTATATATATTCTAGCTTATACTTACATACTTTTATATATATATATATATATATATATATATATATATATATATATATATATATATATATATATATATATATATATATATATATATATATATATATATAAAAGTTAAAAATACATCATTATTACGATAATAAAAATTTACTTACTGACTTAAGTTCATAAATAATTATTAAAAGTATTCATTTAATCAATTAAAAGATAAAGTCAAATAAATATTTATATACAACTCAACACTTTAAAAATGAACTAATATGACTGGTAATCAATTACCCTATAGCATATCAAATCATATATGTATGGTCTTACGAATACGATCCAATTCTACTGATTTTGATCATACCCCTTATTGATTCTATATAGGATCTCTTTACTAACAACCTTGATATTGTTAAGATATTTACCTACTAAAATTACACTAAATTTTCATCACCATTGGCACCATTATATATTGACTATCGAATGGGCCGTTAAGGTAATGACGCATGAGCTCTCTATTGAATTTGAGGTCAAAAACTTCGAATGATAAGAACTATTTCCCGTACAAAGCAGTAAAAATTGTTCATTCAGGTCATAAGGTCGATTTTGGATTAAGTATTTTAAATTGGTTTAAAATCGTATTCACAATAAATTTTATATAATTTTAAATTTATTTTAAAATCGTGCCCTAATTTCGGCTACAAGGTGAGATATTAGATGGTGGGATATATTTTCAACCCCTCCCATTAAAACAAGTAAAGCTTTGGAGTTGGGGATATTAGATCGGCTACCACTTCCTTAACCCAAGGAAACGGAAAATAAAGGTTCAAAACTTGACAACCACAAAAGTTTGGGATCCTACTACACTCTTTATTGTACTAAAAAAGAAAAACCCATCAGACATCAGGTGATTTCCGTTCATAAAAAGGCCTAATTCCCACCTCTCCTTTCCCAAATTTCACACTTCTCATTTCCCTCTCTTACAATTTCTACACCCAAAATTCAAAGATGAAATACCTGAAACTATTTCTTACAATTTTACTAGCAATTCAACAATGCAATTCCTTCCTCAAATGTGAAGCATTCGGAAGAAGATCAGGAGATGGATTCGTAAAAGTAAGAGGAACCCGTTTTGTTTTAAATGGATCACCTTACTATGCAAATGGGTTTAATGCTTATTGGCTCATGTACATGGCTTCTGACCCTTCTCAACGCTACTTAGTCTCTAATGTCTTCCGTCAAGCTTCTTCTCATTCCTTATCTGTTGCCCGAACATGGGCTTTTAACGATGGCGGCGACCGCGCTCTCCAAATCTCCCCTGGATCTTACAACGAGCATGTTTTCCAGGTTTTCACCCAATTTCCTTTTACATGTTTTTTATTATCCCTATTTAAGATGAATTTCTGTTCGATCTTCATGGATTATTGTCTAATTCTTGTTAGGGGCTAGATTTTGTGATAGCCGAAGCGAGGAAGTATGGAATAAAGCTAATCTTAAGCTTTGTAAATAACTATGAAAGCATGGGAGGGAAGAAACAATATGTAAATTGGGGTAGAAGTCATGGACAGTATCTTTCTTCAGATGATGATTTCTTCAAAAACCCAGTTGTTAAGGGTTTTTACAAGAACCATATTACGGTAAACATTGATTAAATTCAAATGAAAATTTTAATTTTACGGAAAATAATTTATATTTTATAAAAGGATATTGAGTATTTGATTTGAAAATGCTCTGTTGCAGACTGTTCTTAACAGACGTAATACTATAAATGGAGTGGTATACAAGAATGACCCAACAATAATGGCGTGGGAACTTATGAATGAACCAAGATGCACTTCAGATCCTTCTGGAAGAACTATTCAGGTTTTGCAATCTTTCTCGTGTTGGCTTTAATTTATTATTGGGAAATATTATGCTGTGAATGGGGTAATGCAATAGGGAAGAAACAATAAACAAACTAATATAAAGAACAACTACAAAACAGAGCACAATAATGGAAGAAGCAAGACACAAGAAATATGAGGTATCTATGGATACCTCCCCTCAAAATAAGTATCTTATCATAAATCTAATCAACATACTCACCTTTCCAAGCTTGAAGAACGGCCTTTCAAAGCAAAGATTGAACCTTTAACTCAATCTCAAACAAACATACATAAATAAGGACGAAGAACTCTTATGGTGTGAACCCTATCTCTCAATCTTGTATATGTCTCTCTCAATCCCCTAATAATGTTCTAAGGCTCCTTATATAGCCTTAAAACATATTAGACAAACCTAGGACAAAAGGCTTAAAAGCCCACAAAAACCCGCGTCTGATTTTGCCTGCTGGTCGCTCGGGTCGAGCTCCACCGCTCGCCTGGTTGAGTGTGAGTCCAGTAGTCACTGGAATGCTGCTGCTTGTTGGCTGATCGAGCCCCATACGCTCGGCTGGTCGAGCGGCCCTCAATGCTTCCCAAACTTCGTGCCTTCCATTATTAAGCACCCCAAATCATTTACCTTGATCACTTTATCAAGTGATCCAAAGCATATACTTCCATCCCCCTTTGCACACACTATCACTCTCCAATGTGCATACTAATGAGTATGCTACGAGGTGATCGAACTCACCTCCATCAAGGTGAGATTTGCAACTTGACTCAACATATTAAATTTGATTGTTAACTTTGAGCTTACAACTTTGTCATGTGGTAGATAAAATGTCAAATTTTTTGTTGAATTAAGTATGTATTTCGACTGGATATCTGGTCCATTAGGGTGATTACGACATTTGCTTTTTTAAATATCATTACGTTGGATAAAAATAGCTTATAAGTTAACAAAAAACCTTCCCTTTTATGTTACACGTGGAAAAGTTGGAAGATCAAAATCACTACGTAAATAAAAAATTTTTGTAAAGCCGATTATAAAGTTGAAGATTCAGAGTCATTAACATAAAATTTTCAATTATTAGTTTTAGAAGAAATATTTGGAAATTATCATTTAAATTCAATTTTTACTTTTACCTGCCGACACAGTATATGAGACTACTTTTATTGGTGGTCCATTTTTTTGGTATATGATCCACAATATCTAGAAAGTTCTTTGACATTGTACTCATTTATAGGAGTAATTAACTGCAGAATTTATGCATATTTTGAATTGGGAACTGAATTTTCATAAATCATACTCCCTCCTATTCACCTTAGGCGTCCTATTTGATTTTTCACGGATTTTAAGGAGAGTTAAAAGTGAGACTTTAAGGATAGGAAATATGGATAATGGAGGGTATAATTGAAAATAGAATAAAACTACTAAGGGCATAAAAGTCAAAAACTCATACCAAAAATAAAAATAGAATAATTAAGGTGACTTAACCATAAAAGGAAATGAGACACGTAAGCTGAATAGGAGAGAGTATGTGTCATAAGTAGAACTTCTATTAATCAATTTTTTAATATTACATTAGCTATACTCTTGTACTTTTATAAATACTTGTCAGAAAATGACGTAGTGCAAAATTTTCCATTTTATGTTGTTTCCATGGTGAAGAATGTTTCATGACAAAAAGAATAGTGAAAATTACGTCTTCATACGACAAGAATTGCATTGTTAATCGTCGCAATTAATTTAAAAAATATAAGCTCATCCCGCTTTTAAGTCCTCATTTATCACACATTTTAAGTCAAAACTTACCCAAGATTGGATATTTGGATTAGAAAATTAAGTATTATCGTTGGAGTTTTGATCATTGTTCGGATCTGGACACTCAAAGGACAGTTTTGACATGATTTCAAAACATTCAGAATGGTAATGAATAATTTGTGTAATTTTGATTTATCTCTTGATGATTATACTTGTTCTCATTCAGTATTTCATTTTATTCGCAAAATTTATTCCAATGCTTTACTATTTAAAGAGATGATCAAGTAGCAATAAAAATTAGTGAAAAAAAGTTTTGTATTATCAAAGTTTATTCACCATGGGAATCATAGAGGTGTTCAAAATAACCCGATGAAACCAAACCCGACTTCAAAATGAATTTAAAATTATGTAAAAATCAATATGGACAGAAGACCCGATTTTGAACCGAACCGAAATTCACCCGATACCTAAATGAACTCCTTTAGGTACATTTTATGAAAATTTACCCTACAAGTCATTCCCATTACCACTTTTTAGTACCAACAACTAAGCGGACAATTTGATCCATGGTAGAGAGACTAGTAATTGGTTAGAGACTTATTAACTGAGCTGTGTTACCTGTTATTTATAGGGCTGGATCAGCGAGATGGCTGCTCATGTCAAATCTATAGACAGAAACCACTTACTTGAAGCTGGTTTGGAAGGGTTCTATGGATCATCCCACCCTGAGAAGTTGCACCTCAATCCAAACTTCAACATCGGCACAGATTTCATTGCCAACAACCAAGTTTCCGGGATTGATTTTGCAACGATCCATGCATATCCCGATCAATGGTAAATCACCGTGAAATCAAAATATGATCATTTACATATTTGTTGTATTACATTCAAAATCGTGCTTTAATTTGGTGTTGTGTATATCAAAAAGGTTGTCCAACAAGAATGCTGAATCTGAACTCAACTTCGTGAACAACTGGCTAACATCCCACATCGAGGATGCTCAAAACATTCTCCGAAAGCCATTACTCTTAGCCGAGTTTGGGAAATCAGACAAAGATTCCGGGTTCAGTACTTACCAGAGAGATCAGCTATTCACAACTGTATACAACAAGATATATGCATCGGCTAAGAGAGGAGGTGCAGCCGGAGGTGCACTGTTTTGGCAACTCATAACTGAAGGTGTAGAAGCTTATGGTGATAGTTATGCCATTGTTCTTAGCAGGAACCCTTCAACTGCCAACGTCATTGCCCAACAATCCCGAAAACTATACTTAATCAGGAAGATTTTTGCGAGGATGAGGAATGTTAGACTATGGAAAAAGGCAAGAGAAATACGAAACAGAATAAATGCTAAGAGAGTGTAATTCCATACTCTTCGAGATGAATTTGGTTCGTCCGAGGGGTTGAAGTTATATTATATAATCATACTACTGAGTGATAAGTAACAGAAAAACTACATATATTACGCGTAGTTTGGATGTTCGTCCTGTGTGTAGTCGCTAGCTCGATGCTAAGGATAAAAAATGAGCTTATATGTTATTAGGCAGTGTTTTCTTTAGATTGCTATAACTTTCCTATGGATGGTATCATTAATCAAGCATGTTGTTTGAATCCAGTTTACATAGAGAGTGATTTCTGAAATAGTCCATATTTTGTGCTTTCCTTTTCTTATTGTTGATTTCATAATGATCATGAGCTAAAGTGTAATGTGTATTTCATCCTCTATATGAATTATCATTCCTCTCTTTTAGAGCTTGGAATGGCTGAACTTTAAAGATATTTATTCCTTGATGTCCTATCAATTTTAATTAATCTATGTCCAAATAAGGTAATTAAGGTGATAACTTATAATGAAGTTTGTAACCTACATCCCTTATTTTGATGGTATGATTTCAGAAACGACTCTCGTAGTTCAACTCAAAGAATGCAATTTACAAGTTTAGCCTATTAGTGTAGGAAGGAGCAAAGTTGAGCCCCAATAAAATAATTTTTCTTTATCTGTACTAACGCGAAGGTGATGGGATCTTTTGTGACTTAATTTATGTCAAACCTACGACATTTTTGTAGTGGAGACTGTAGAGGCATTGATGTCCTATGATCTATTTATATGGAACCTCTTGAAACCCTTAAATAATCTCTTTTATATAGAGGAGTCATTAGTTAGGAAATAAGAAATGATAAAACTATATCCTGTAATTGTGATAAGGGACACCACTAATAACAAATTTTGTTTCTGTCTACATACCCATTTACTATAAACGAAAAAGTTCACTTAAATAGCCTATAAAACTATACTCATTTTTGGACTTTTCCAATTAAATGTGATAAAGATCAAAATGTATTGAATATGACTATAATTGATACTATGTAAACATCAAGTCACCGGCTAACATGATTGTACACATGACTCTCTATAGTGATGTGGACATGTAGTAGGCTAGCAGCATACTTGACAACACATGTGACTTATGAGCGTGTGGCAGACACATCAACAAGTGACTTGATGTTCATGTCACCAATAGATAAAAGCCTATTCGATGAAAACTAATCAATAAACACAACACTTAAAGTTCGACCTGATAAACTATTTTTGGCTAAAGTTCAAAATATTATATCTATTTTCCCAAAATTTTAAAGAAATAACTAACCTAATGGGCCCACATAACTATTCTTTTGGTAGAGAAACACAAGGTCTCCCAACAAGTTTGAGCAAAACACCACCACAGCCACATATGACATACATACATGATTAGGCCTATACATGATACATCATGTCGTGTTTCAACTTTCAAGCTTGCAAGAAATCAACACCGTTTTCAAATGGGTTTCACATCTACCAAGTACCAAGTTCCTTCCTCCATTTCAAACAACAAATTTCATATACAGTTTCTTATTTCTGAAAGAGCTTAAACTCCATGTCAATAACAAACTCGTTAACCCTATTTCCTATTTTAATATTTCCTAACAAGATTAAAGCTTCCACCAATTTCCAATCTGGGTATCTTTTCTTCCACAATACCTGCTTTTCTTACCATCCAAAGTTTGTTCTTTCTTGTGAATTTCTTTCTGGAAAAAACCCAATTTTTAAAAGAAGAAGAAGAAGGTTAATGGGTGAAAGAATCATTAAAATCCCTGCTTTAGAGTCAGAAGCTGGTGAAGAAAATATCAGTGTTCTTGAGCAGGAAACTTTAGTTGATGGGTCTACCAAGATTCATTCCAATTTTGTTTCTTCTGAAATTGAAGCCATTCTTAATCGTTCTGTGAGTCTTATTTATTCATTCTTTTTATAAATCATGATTGTTTCCATACCATATTATTCTGCGTTTGTTTGGATTTAGGTAAATCAAACTTTAGAACGATGCCTTAATTTGTAGCAATTATAACTGTTTACTAAAATGAATTTATTAATCGATTATGATTTTGTGCGGAGAGAAACAAGTAGTGATAGTGCGGAAAACCCCATCCTTCATGGCCAATAGTGGAGTTTAGCGTCAAATTATATTGTTTTGGGTTAAGTCTTGGTTTGTCTTAAACTAATATCAATTGTTAGATAATCATGGGTTGCATGGTGGTTGACGGCTTTCCTTTTCACCCCGTGAATGTGGTTGAGGCATCTCAGCACTAACTGGAAGATCAATTTCCCAATAACACTATGTTTGGAAGCAAATTAGGAGATGAAAGAAAGGAAGGGAAGGGGAAGAGAAGGAAGGGAAAAGAAGGGGAGGATAAGGAGGGCGAATGCAAATTGTTTGCTTAAAAGAGAAGGGAAGTGAAAATGGAGGAAAATTAGGGTTTTCCTTCCAAATCTTTTTACTTTAGGAGAGATTGCATTCTTAATAAAGTTTGCCCATGTTTTTTCTCCAAATCCCTCCCTTCCCTTTTTGTTATCCAAACAATGAATCTGTCATCTTTCCAAATCCTCCTCTATCCAAACACAGTGTTACGAATTCTCCTTATTTTGGAAATTGGAATGCAAAACATAAATCTTCATAGCTAAGTTATAGATTTTTGATTTCTAGGTAGCCTAAGTAATGTCATTATTGTATCACTTGTATGCAGAGCAAGTGGTTCGTGGCGATTTTATTTGGTGCTGTTCTTCTTGGGAGACATGATGCTGAGGCATTGTGGGCTGCCATGGGTTCTGTTCTGAATACTGTGCTTTCTGTTGCTTTGAAAAGAGTATTGAATCAAGAGCGTCCAGTGGCAAATGTGAGATCTGACCCTGGCATGCCATCATCCCATGCACAGTCCATCTTCTTTACTTTCTCGTTTGTCGTCTTGTCAAGTAATTCTCTTTGAACTACCTTATGTCTTAAGTTAACACCGAAGCTTAGTCATTGCTTTTTTTCTGATTGCTGTCCATGTATGTTTCTGGCACATACATATATGCCTATTTTTTTACTTACAATTTACTATCTTATGTTTTTTAGGAAAAATTGTCGGGAATAATCCCATCTATTGACGATCCGCCGTGAATAATCCGTACTATCGATTATTTATGAATAATCCCACATTTCCACTATTTTTGCTCGTGGCACCCCTGAAAAAAAGTGACCACTAATTCAGGTTTCCATGTAGTTGTTGCAGGTATTATCCTCATTCCCTTTTATGTCTTTATCTTGTTCGCCCATCTTCGTCCTTAACCCTAACTTTCTTCATTCTTATTCTTCTTCTCACCTACTTTCTTCATTTTGGTTCTTCTTCTTCACCTACTTCTTCACCTACCTTGTTCACCCATCTTCTTCATTTTTTTTTTATTTCTGAAAATATGAACTCCAATACCAAATACATTGGTTTACTTCGTGGTTTGAAGATGATGGTTTGGAATTTGAAGATGGAAGAGGAATTTGAAGATGATGGTTTGAAAATAGATTTCTATGGAGATAGATGAAATAAAGAGAATAGAAGAAATAAAATCCACATGAAAACCCGCATTAGCCGGTCACTTTTTTCCAGGGGTGCCACGAGCAAAAATAGTGAAAAGGTGGGATTATTCTTAAATAATCGATAATACGGATTATTCACAGCGGATCGTCAATAGATGAGATTATTCCCGACAATTTTTCCTATTTTTTACTGACTAACATATTCGGAGTTTGAGTTTATAAATAGGAAATATGGTCGTATTTAGGTTAAATTGTAGAAATTTCTCAAAAACTTGCTAGAGAACGATCGTTTCTGATTATGGATTGGAAGTTTATAGGGTGTTGCACTGGTGGATAACATTCTCCACTTTGAAAGTTTGAATTGTCTCATGATGTTCCAAAATCTTTGTTTTCATGCATAGTAAGGACTCGTTAAGAGTTAGCATCTTTGTTGTTAACCATGTCATTACTCATTATTCCATGTCAAGGACATGAATGGACTTAGTAGTTGAATGGAACACATTTATAAATCACATGTAAAGAAGAGAAAGTGAAAAAAGGCTTTGGAAAGGGTTATTTGCTTTCTTGGAGCTGAATATTTGGCAGTAATGGTGTGAAGCCCATACTTGTGAATTGGGGTATGCTGGAATCTAGAGCCTTAAAAGGAATAGGCTGACAATTGGACCCAAGGGTTTTGACTTTTCTGGAATTCAATTAGTTGGCCCTTGGCTTGGGATTGGTAAAATAAGCTTAACAACTTGCAAAACAAGAGCTTTAGAGTTGAAACTTTGTGCCAAACAATATTAATAATTGTATATTATTAATAAAGTTGTAAGCTAGGATGTCTAGCCCCTTCAATAAATTGAAGTATTATCATTATCAATAAAGTCACCTAAGGATGGTGAGCTTAATAATCTATTTGATGCATATTCAAGTCCAAATTGCATAGACTATGAGTTGAACTCATCTGTTCTCTATTCGATTCCTCTCCCTTTTTTACGCCAACAATTAGATTCTAAAACTCTATCTTATATTTTTTCTCCTGGCGTTCATTTAAAATACGGATCTTGATTGAAAAAAAAAAATAGTTTGGCTCCCAATCACCTATTAGCTTCTAACATGATTGATCTTGTTCATTAATATATTCATGTCTTGAAGATGGATGCATTTAGTGTATTTTTGATGTGTGCAAAGTTGTGATTTTTTAGGTAAGAATGTTAGACTTGTGTAAGGGATTCGAGCGTTGGACTCGTTGTGTTCTAATTTTGAGGATTCGAGGACTCGTATGAGAAGGATCCAAAATTCATATTTAAGCTCGTCAACAAGCTACAAATCAATTATGTAAAGTTTGACAATGAAGGTAGTTAAAATTTGTTTTAAAATAGTTTTATGGCTATAAATGAAAAGATACTGACATAAGAAATAAGATTTTTTTAGATAAAATAATGATAAATGGTGTAAGGATTTTTTTGAAAAAATTATTAATGAGCTTTTCTCTAACAAGCAACAACTGTGTGATATAAAACATAAATCAGAATTTGAAATTTCATCTTCCTACTCTTCATATAATTCCCTCGCTTATCCCCTTTTCTTTCTTTCTTTCCCTTTCTTTCTTTGTGTAGTTATATTTTCTCTCTCTTTCTCGTTGATGCCACATCATGCTCTTTAAGTCTTCACTTAAGGATCATGTGTTGGATACCTTTGGGTGTTATTTGTGCATATGTGAGTATAAGAATTTTTTAAGGATTTTTAACCTTCCCATACTTTGGTTACATGTTAGTATGTATCTATACAAGTTCAACTTGTATCTCTTGTCCATATCTCATTTGTGTTGTTTGGACATCGATAGGGTAGGGTGGAAGGCGAATCTGAGCATCACACTAAGAATCTCCTTCGGTGAAAATGTTACAAAAGATTATTGGAAGGTTAGGATTTTACACAACTGTCGTTTATTGTAGCTTAGAGAGTTTGGACATCGATAGATGATACAATCAATTATTTAAGTTCATATCTTTGGGGTTGGTTTTATGCAATAATTTTGGTAGTTTTGTTCTTGATTATGTGAGGTCTTTAGTGTGATTTCTATCTTTAATCATTCTCTATCATTTATTGTTTATGAAAACCTCAAAAGTTCCTCTATACTTGAAGTTTTTAACACAAATTTAGCTTATAACTCTACAAAAGTCGTAGGAATCTCATTAGGCGCATATAATAAGTGCTATAAATGGCGACAATATGGACGTCACCAACAAAATTATTCTCTTCAGAACAACCTAACTAAAAATGGCCATATCATACCCATGACTAAAACATTTTGGGCATGTTTATCGTTGAAAACACCTTAGAATGTAGTTTCCTTTCTTATTGGCATCACCTTCATATGATATATGAGTAAATTATGACCTCTTTAAGAAGAGCTATCCAAGTAGAAGTGATTTCAAACAACAATCCATTACCTCGATGCTATTAAATGAATCCCACCTAGGCTTTCACCTTGAAGGGGTTTGGGGTTGGATGTATACATAACTCTTGTTAGAACATACATAATTAAAAGTGCACATAATTTAACGAGTCATTTTCTATTGCCCCTTATAATTTGAAATCAAAAACAATAATTCTCTAGCTCCTTCAAGGAATCAAGATAAAGAGTTAAAGAATCTTGAATTCAACACCAGCCATTACACAAAAAAAGGGGGTTTGATTTGACATGAATAGATTGCAAGGATCATGATTCATGAGTGTTGGCTTGGCACTTTATTAATTTAGTGAAACAAGTGTTTTGTTGGATGTTCATTTAGTGGTTTGTTTATTTTCTTGGAAGTTTATCAACCATTTAGATTTTTTTGTTTTGGTATAAGATGGTAGGAGTATATGTATTAGTTTCACATATGCAAATGGGAGAGACGTGTGTTATTCCCTCTTGGTCTGCCTTCTCTTCTATGTACTTTTCCATATTGGGAATATAGTGTGTATTAATATAGGGTACTATCTTTAGATACTAAAGACAGAGAAGTACGAGCCTATGGAACATATCCTGTTCAAGTAAGGTCGTATAGGGTACTATCTTTGAAGAAGTTGTTCCATTCACATTATTTTTGGGGATTGCATAGGATTTTTTAAGTTTCTTGCTTTTCAACCTTGGATATGTTGCTGCTATTGCTTGTTGGGATTAAGGCTTTGACATTACTAGCATTATTGACACTGTTTTAATGCATGTGGAGTTTGTAGGAACCAAAGTGTGCAATGCTTTCATATCAAGTCAATGAGGTGTGTTTTATGTGAACAGTTAAGGCCTAGGGTATCTTAATAAGCATCGTTGTGATCATAGGCACATTGGGCCTTTAAGAACAACTCAATTTGAAACATAGTGCAAATTAATGCCCGCATAATATCGGGGCCATATTTAAAAGGTTTTTGAGCGTACCGTGACAATAGGCTGAGTCAACGGCAAAACTATCACTGTGACCGCAAAAGCCATTTTATGGCTGTTACATGACTGACCAAAATCATGTCTTTTTCACTATGATTTGGAACTTTAAAGGAATTGGATGAAAGCGCAAGGTATTTGTCATATTTGCTTTTTCAGAAAATGTTGTCTAGATGGAGCTGATGTTGAACTATTATTCTATGTCAGTAGTCTATCTGATGCTTCTGTAAACTTCTGAGTGATTAATTAAGCTCCCTATATGTCCTTTTGTTCCTTTTGGTTGCGTATGATCAAACTTTATCTTTCATGGAGCTATTCAGTGATCAATGCTTCTGCTTAAAAGGTGTATCATTGGAGCATTAACAGACACTACAGCACAATGTCTGGAAAAAGTTTTCATATGCGTATTTAGGACATTTTCGAACAATGTAACTACTATTTCTAATGGGAGGATGATTCTTTATAGTTTGCAACGAGCATCATCATCCGATTATCTGGTTACTTGTTTGTTGATTGTTTAAGGCGATAATTCTGTCAAACTTGAGGCGAAACGCAAAATGAGCATTAAATGCAAACTGGTAATGGCTGCAAGTATAACTACATAATTCAATACATTCAGCTGTTCTGTTTATTGTTTCTGCCTTTTAAATTTTGTTCTTTAATTTCTTCAATTTGCAGAAATCAAAAAGGGCGTTTGCGTAGTGATTTATGAACATTATAATGCTCAAATTATGTATATATCTCAACAACGTAATATGGGTCTTTACTCTGTTTTTGTATCTTATCTCCATTTTTAACCACTCTAGTTTCTTTTATTTTTGAAAAGCTTTCTGTATGAAAAAACGTTCTGTTCTTGATGTACCATTTCCATGCCTGCTGCAGTGGTAGAGTGGTTGGGGTGGAACGAATTCACTGCAATCTTTGCAGCTGTTTCACTGGTATTTGGTTCATATCTTGTAAGTTATCTATCTATCTATCTATCGTGTATTAGTACTTTCGGTCTGGAAAGTGTTGCTTTAATTTTAAGCCTTTTCTTTTCTGGTTTGATTGCAGTCATGGCTACGAGTCACACAGAAGCTGCATACAATCGATCAGATTGTTGTAGGCGCTGTCTTGGGCTCCTGTTTTTCGCTTGCATGGTTTTGGTCGTGGGATGCAGTTGTCTCTCGAGCATTCAATTCCCAGTTGTGGGTTCAAGCTTCTATAGTCTTGGGAGCGGCTATTTGCTCCCTGGGATTTTCTTTATATGTTTTACTTAATTGGTTTAGATATGAACGATGATATATATATATTTTTGGAATTCAAATTTGATGAAATGTGAAAAAAAAAAAAGATAAGATTCATTTTCGTTAAAATCATTAGTAGTTAGTAGAAAGAATACAATTCTATTTTAAACCTTATAAACAGAAAAATACGATCTTAAATTACATATATTCTGGGACGGAAGGATTCGAACCTCCGAATAGCGGGACCAAAACCCGATGCCTTACCACTTGGCTAGGCCCCTAATCGATTTCTATTCAACATTAATAAACCCTAATATTGTTATATATATATATATGTGTGTGTGTGGGGGGGGGGGGGGATGTTACAGGTAGAGGCGTTTATTCGGGTTATTAAGTCGATTTTGAGTTAAGTGATTCAAATCGGTTTAAAATTGAGTTTTGTGTCCACATTAGTTTTTATATAACTATAAATTCATTTTTAAGTTGGGTCAATTGGGTTTCATTATAAAATTAGGTAAAATATTGGGTCGATTTGTTTTAAACACCTCTACGTGAGATTATGGGTTAAACTTATCAAAACAAACTAATATAGAAGATGGGGCTTAATCATAGTTAATGAAGGAGTACATAATTGGGAAGAATTTGCTCCTTTTTCTTATTCCGTTGATGGTTTGCAAAATTGTGATCATTTTTCTATAAAAGCTCCGGATAAAAGGGTATTTTAAGGGATATGAGACAATATAAGAGTCAAGGGATACTAAGAAACTCCTGGCTGTCTTAAGGCCCATTTGTCAGACCATTTATAAGTGTTGAAACATTGTCTTTTTAGGGCCCATTTGGAAGTTACCGTGTTTTGGAACTTGCAGGAACAAAAGTACGGAGAATCAGTCTGAACATATGATTCCAACTTTTCCTTTACTTTAAAGACACGTATTCTATTATGAGTTTTTTTAACCTTATTGGATTGGAGCATTTGGCTACTACCTTTTGGATAAAATAATACCAAAGTTTTGAGCCGATCATTACTCTTATATGAGACAATCTCACCGTAAGATGCTTTTTATACAAGAGCTGATTAATTCAACTAATTCCACTATTAACATCTAAGCTCTTTATTTTGATGTCGTCTTATCGAAAGATAGTTTCTCACTAGAATAGCTCAAATAATTTAGACATTTTCAACTTTATTTGTTTTATTATAGGATAGAATGAAGAAAGAACGCGTTACACAAGAATAGAATTTAGGATGACATGACATATCTAAAAGTATTATACGTAAACCCAATTTTCATGTCAACATTATTTATAAGTTTTATTAAATTCAATCTTAAATTAGGCTGGACTTATTGTGAATGTCAGCACGTTAACGAGAAAAATATTAAATTAGGCTGGATTTATTGTGAATGTCAGCACGTTAACGGGGAAAAACACACTTCATAAATCAAGGAGATATATACCATCCCAAAACCATATGGCTATGAGAAGAAGGACTCCAATAACTTATTGAGTGTGCACATCAATTTCAATTTATCGATGTGAGATAACTCATCCCAACACCCCTCACATGCGAACCCTCGTCAAGTTCGCATGTGGGAGTAATCAATTAGGGAGGAATGCTAAGCTTTTGGTTGAGTTGGTCCTTGGCATGATACCAGAGCCAATGTGACAAGAGGTCACGAGTTCGATTTTCAATTACCCCTCAATTAAAGTGGAATATTCAGCGCCATATATGAGGAGGAGCTGTGTCGCATCCACACTTCTAGCCCAAATGGCTCTTGTGGGAGGGGGCGTGTTAGAGTATATAACATATAAAATTTTAACTATCAGCTTAAACTTTTGATTGAGTTGGTTCCTTGACAATTAATGTAAATCAACTGTTAACTTCTAACGTGATTATGTTCTCTAGGATTTTCATGGGGTTAAGCTTCTTCTATCAATTTCTTTTGACATGGATATGAGTTTACTATAATATGTCTCTATGAATTTATGTCACTTTTTAATGGTGTATGTTTTTACGGTTTGATAAAAAATTTGTAGTCCATCTCCTCTGGCATTATACATCACTTTGATTTATTTTTCATAATTCCTTTGCTGTAAGGAAGTCAATGTATTAATTGACCAACTCTAATTCAATATTTTCGATTATCTAAAATATAACAACTCCATCTTTGTTGGCCCAATGAATGTAATCTTTGGCCGTTTCGAGGAGGAAGATTGACATTAATATGATTATGTCGTTTCCTTCCACTAATTGCTGAATTCATTAATCGGATTCATTCAATGTAATTTTGGTTGTTTAAATTTTCAAAAATATTAATGGAGTAATGTTATCATGAGTTAGTTTGTGGGTGAGTAATTGTTGTAATACTTGCAATCTTTAGTTCTTAGTAATTAAAGTTTCTATTGTAGTGATTTTTTTTGAAAGGATATTATAGTCTTTGAGTTTTTTTAGATGTTATTATTTTAGATCTGATTCAGATCGAATTGGTTTTTAATACCAAGTTAGACTGTGAAAAAAGTTTCTTTGTCATTTTTTTGGGGTTTTCAGTCTTTCATCTACCTTTGAAGAATTTTATTTTATAATAACAAGTTTTAACTAATTTAAAGGATACAATCATAAACTAACCAAAAGAAATCATACAAAATTTTTGAAAATAACTAATTTTAATAAATTTATTTTTATTTTATCTTATTTTCCAACACAACACCATAGATAATATATTGATTTGCTATTACATATGTGTGATCGAATTCTTAGTGTGACCTCGTAATGAGAAAAAATCTAATCTTGATGGCATGTATCAATGGTCTTCTTGACATTATGAAAAGGGAGAATGTCTCGCGGTGAAGTAGCCACGCAAGGATCGAAGACATTTTATCCTTGGAGGAAATGACATGAGTAATATGGTTTTTGGTCTAAGTCTCACATGAAAAAAATTAAAAAAACAATTGATAAATATAAAAGCGATCCTATTTTTAAGACCTTTTGAAAAAGTTTTCAAAAACAAATGAATACAAGCTCGGTCCAAAATGAATAATTTATACTTATGTAGAACATTCACGTCTAACGGCCTTAAAAATAGAAAATAGAACCTCACAATAAATTAAGTTTAAATTAAAAAGTATTACATAAAAGTTAGTTAATGAGCAGTAATTAGTGAATATGTACTCTACAAAACTTAGAACCAATTATTAATGCAAGTGCAAGTGCAAGTGCAAGTAGATTCTTCATCAAATCATCAATTGGGATTTCTGAAGGTGGATGAGACATAATATTCTGAGCATATATTGTTATAAATGATACATGTTATGAATAATGTGACTTGAGTGCATAATTAACGTGTGCATTCATATATGTAAGTGATGGAATGGAATCCTTTGGATTGGAATTTAGTTAGTAACTTAATGGTTGTGGTGTTTAAGTGTGATTTATTTGTTGAAGTAATCATGGGAGTTATTAGTTTTAATGGTGTTTAATGAAGAAGTGCAAAGGATTTTAGAAAATGCTTTGCTCGAGCAGAAACTGATAGAAAGGATACTGAAGGTCACTCGACCAAGCGAGTTCTTGGGTGGGTCGAGCGAACAAATAAAATGTATCCAGAAGCTGCCTGTAGCTCGCTCGACCAAGCCGCCCGACCGAGCGAGCCTCTGTTTTGGTCGAGCGGACTTTCTAACGATTCATAAGTTGCTGTTTTTCGTCCCTTTAACTTCTTGGAGCTGTTTCAAAGTAGTTAATACTCAGAATTAAGGTTGTATTCTCATTGAATGTACTTAGTACTATAAATAGAGAGCTCTCATGCTCAACGTCAAACACATCAATACAACCCCTAAGCCAAACACATAGACTTTTTTTATCTCTTACTCAATTGTAAAACTTCATTAGTAAGAGTATTTTTACTCCATTGAAATAATCAAATAATATAAACAAGCAACTACACACCACGGAGGACGTAGCCATCATTGGGTGAACCTCCTTAAATCATTGTGTTTAACAATTTTATTTTATCAAATGTTTGTTAGTTCATTGAAATTATTATCGTTCATCAAAGTTTTTAACATCGTATCGATCTTGACAAATTTATTTCAAGACATAAATATTTTTATTAGCTTTTTACTTTATTCCATTCGGTTTGGCCTTAAAAGGAGGTTCTTATCAAGTTTGCTTATGGATGTTTATGTTTCGGTCATGGGTGATGTCTGAAGTTGTATAACTTGTATGGTGATGATAATAATATAATAATTTAAGATGTTAAAAGAACCAACTCAATAAAAGCTTAAGCTGATGGTTGAGGTCCCAAGATATGTTATATATTTTAACACATTCTTTCATACGAGAGACCTTTGAACTAGAAGTGTGGATGCAACATAGTTCCTCTTCATACCCGGCGTTACACTTTAAATAAGTGGTGCTTGAGATTCGAACCTATAACCTCTTATCACACTGGCTTCTGATACCATATCAAGACACCAACTCAACCAAAAGCCCCAACTAATGGTTGAAGTCTATAATATATTATATACACTAATATAACAAAATCTTAATTAATAATCTATCTAAAGTGATACTTGGTTTTCAATTAAGATAAGGCTCGACATCTAATTGCTTATTTGTTGATGCGCTTATCTCTAATAGTCTAATTGTATCTCCACATAGGAAATTTGATCACAGCATAAGGTTGTATCTTGTAACTTGTAATAAATTAATAGTAGTAATTAGGAAACTTCACTATTAGAATACTTGATTATCCAAATTAAATGTACAACCACTTATTTTAGAGTGACGTAGATATGAGTTCTGGTATTGCATTTATTTATATTATTTTTATGTTCTTTATGTGATGTTTTAGTGGGTTTTAGGTAGTATTGATAGTATTATTTGATATTTTTATCTCATATGTTAAAGATTGTATTTTATGTAATTTTAAGCAAAAATTGGAGTTTTATTAGGTTCTGGAGGTGATAAGAGGGTGAAGGCTTGGAGAAATGGCCTAAGACCCCTAACAGAAGTGAAGAGATCGAGCCAAACAAGCCCCAAGGGAAAGAAACGAGTCGTAGCTAAGGTGCATCAAAAAGTCACGACCCGTCGCAGAGCTAATGGAGTCCAGAGGCAAAGCGACGAGTCGTCCCCTAGAAGCCACGACTCATTGCATATCTATTGATCTGAACATACTAGTCTAGAGACAAAGCGACGAGTCATCCCAATTTGCCACGACTCGTCGCATACTTACTGATCTATGCATATCCATCCAGAGGCAAAGCGACGACTCGTCCCCAACTTGCCACGACTCATCGCATATTCACTGAAGTCGCAAAATCCAGGCAGAACAAAAGCGACGACTCGTCGCTTCTGATGTCAGGACTCAGGAGTCGTCGCCTTTGCATCAGGTGCTCTTCACGTGTTTTTGACGGTTATTTTTTTGGAGCCACTATAATAGTGGTAGTTATTTTTTTTATCATAAGTCAGTTTTTTCTTAGTTTTAATTACAGTTTTCTCTCTCTTTTTGTTATTTCTTCTTCTTTGAGAGCTTTCATTGTTACATTTAATTTTATTGCAATTTATATTTATGTTTCTCTCCAATAATAAGTGTTCTTGCTTTATTACTTTATTACTTGTCTTTTTGCATTAAATTATTCATCATTTTCATGTGTAGTATTTCAATTAAGGTTTTAGTCATCATTAATTGCATATTTATCATTATGTCTAGTGAGTAGTTTTCCTCTCTAGGGTTAAGGGATAAACCCTAATGATTAAACCCATGCTTTATGTAGCGAGATCTTTTTCAAGTAAATGATTCGAGAGCTTTTTTAAGTAAATAATGTAAAATAAGTGAGACTTTGAGTATTTTACGGTACGAGAGTCTAAGAGTCTATTCCATGCTTTTATCATCATTAATGCATCATCATCAACCCAATATTCCGCTTGAAAATAGGGTTTGGATGAGAAAATATGACGGACAATTCATAATCGTACTCTTTGTAAAGGGAGGACTAGAGGCATGTGGTAAATTTTATCTCGAAAATTAAGAGCCTAAGGGCTAAGAGTCTAACAGCTACACCATGCTTTTATCTTTACATAAAAGTCAAACTTTTTTTTTGCTGTTGATGAAAAAAGTCATATATAGTAAAAAGATAACATTGTATGCCTGATGTGTTTATTAGTTTGTAGAATAACTTCATATAAGAGAAGTTGTTTGCATGTGACTGGCAAAACAAAATGGTGTAGCCTACTTTTGTGATTTAATCCTGAAGTCTTCAGGGTTATGAAAGCTAGTAAGAAATCACCCTTTTCTCTGCAATAATATTTGAAACAAAACAAAAAGGTATCAAGCCCTCATATATCAACCTTTACATTAATGATCCAACCATCACACACCATTAAAGGTGAAAACTTTGTGCTTGAGAGATTGTTCTTACGGTATGTAAGGATTGGATCATTAATAATTTTTGTGTTCTTAGATGTGTGTTTTGTGCTCCCACCCATGGGCGGATATAGTGGGGGTTCAATGATGTCAACTGACATCAGTTAAATTTTGTGAAAAAAATTAGTATTATAAGTTCTGTCGGCTAAGTTGGTAAAAAAAAAAGAAGAAAATTTAACCAAAAGGTTACTAAGTTCAAAACCCTTTTAACACTTAGTTTTTGCTTTTCTGATTTGATAACATGACACCCCACCCGCATTCCCATTCTAATATCCACTGTTTGTGAAAAGCTTAGTTTGAATAAAGGGATTGGATTAAGAACATCTTGTACTCCATGATTTGAGTTCTTTGTATGAACAACAAATACTAATGGAAAGTTTCCTGTAAAACAAAATGGCATTATCTTTCTGACTTTAGGTCTGCATACTAATCAAATGATATGCACATGTTTTGTGAAGTTACTAAAGAGATAATAAATTATTTAAGAAAAAGCAAGATCAATCTTGACCTTGAATTAAGCTGTTATGTTCATCAACATCAATTGCAAAGTATAACAAACATCATCCATGTATATACACAACAAATGCAGGCACATTCGTAAAAGCCCATGCAAGGGACTCTATACTTGCTGTTAGAGTATATAACATATCCTGGGGCCTCAACCATTAGCTTAAGCTTTTGGTTGAGTTGGTTCCTTGACATGGTATCAGAAGCCAACGTGAGAGGTCACGGGTTCGAATCTCAACCACCCCTCATTTAAAGTGGAATATTCAGCACCTATGCGCATCCACACTTCTACCCCAATAGGGTCTCGTGTGAGGGGGCGTGTTAGAGTATATAACATATCCTGGGGCCTCAACCATTAGCATAAACTTTTGGTTGAGTTGGTTCCTTGACACTTGCAACAACATAGACCAACCTACGTTCATGCACAAACAGAACTTGCTGTAATTGGTAAGCCAAGGCTTGGTTACATAACGTTGTTATTAATTGTTAGCATAATTAATACATTTAGTTTGATTGTGATGGATAATGTGATCGATAAATAAAATAAAAGGTCTAATTATCCTCCAAATTTGAAGCACAACAATAGAACATGCATTATCATCGAATACAACTTCTTCAAATAGTAGTGCACAACTTTCTGAAGAAAATGAAATGAATGAAATAGACTAAGTATGACTATTAAACTTGTCAAGTGATTTATCTATCAATATTTCATTGAATTTTCATTACAATTTCAACATTTAATACCAATTATCAAACGGGCTACAATGACTTTTATTTAGTTACTTAGAGTTAGAAACTACGAAAATTATAAAAAAATTCGCTCTGCTACAATTTGTTTTGCCGAGTTCCTATTAGATTTGGTTTGATTGTGCTGTGGTCGAAATAAAAAAATTAAAGGTCGAATAATTATTTACATTAACACTCCTAGTACAAAAGTGCAGGAGTATCATATATATGAATTTGTTTTGGCCTTTTTTGGGAAGGAAATAAGCCAAATTTTATGAGGGATACATGAATGATAAATTGATAATGTATGTATGAGAATTGAATTTTTATCGCATTATTTTACAATCAAAAATTATTTCAGCTAAATGCTTAAACGATACATAATAAGTGGGACATAAGCAAAGATGGAGCAAAAATTGACAAATTTTTTGAAGGCCCTATGCAATTTCATAAATTATGATATTTTTTGTAACAATTTTACATCTTTGAACGGTTAATATATAGTCGAACACGTTGAATGTGCTTAAAACCTCCTCTAAACGTAAGAATAGAACAATGTGCATGAGATGGTTGTGTAGTAGAGAGATGCGATTATACTTCATCCGTTCCAAATTAGTTGCAATATTAGAAAAATAGCACTATTTATTCATCACTTTTAATTTGTGATTAGTTTTTAATCTATATGTTAAATCATAGTTAAGTGAGATCTTATTTGATTCGTCTCATTATAAAGATTATTAATATCAAATTTTTATAATTTTTTATTATATATAATTAAAAATATTAAAAATTAAATTATATTACATTAAATTATGTGAAAAAGCAAACATTGTAAGTAAATTGGATATATTTGCCGGAGGGCCACTAAGTGTTCTCTTTCATCAGTTTGATTTGAATCAGAATGAACCTCTCATCTGGCTCTGCTGCACTACCTCCATGAACTTTACTTGTGTTAGAGACAATACATTATCAAAATCCTTTCGGTTATTAAATGATGGAAATTGTGTCCCCCCACCTCCCACCCACGTCATTATTTATCAACAAATATTCATCATTTTATTTTTAATTTTAAATGCAATTTTTCGGTGTATTCTATTTGATAGACAAAAGGTAAAGTTTTCTTTAAATTTAAGTAGTTATCATCCATCATAACAATTTTTTTCATAGGAATAAACATCTTAATCACCCTTGTGTGACACTTTTTTGAAAATTTGATCAAAATAAGTAATTAATTTAACAAAAAACGTATCTTTTTGTCAATCATATGAAAAAGTTGAAACTTCAAGATCAACAAACGGATTGAAATTTGTTTGTCTACCATACGAAAAATCAAAAATTCAAATTTACCATGTGTAATTAATTTAAAAATTTCAGTTTTTTTCTTTCTTATATATGTATCTCACCTTTTAATCGATAAATAAACTATTTTTATATCAATTATATATCTAAAATGCTTTTTGATCGCTTTTTATTGTATTTCTAAGTTTGTATAGCTTCATTCAAACTACATCTTTTTACTGCATAACGTATCTGTATTAATGGAAATTTACAAGAACTTATATCAATTGCTAAACCAACCAAAAAATAATTGAGATGAATAAATAAAGTAAGCATTTTGAATTATAATCTTCCATAAATTTATGGTACATGTGTCCTTGCAATTAAACAAAACCAAACATTTTCAAGGGTATAAACTAAATTATTTATATTACTTGTGTCTTATCTCAAGGATATAATATGTATTTGTTATACCTTTCTAGACTTTAATTATAACTTTTATAAACCACATAAATAGGATATGATATTGATAATGATTACAATAACTAATTATCTAAAAAATAAAATTTCTTTTATATGTTCATTTTATTTATATATAGTAGTTAATTTGATCTCATATTATTAGGTTTAAGTCTTTTGCTTTAGTGTTATTGTTACCGCATTGTCAAATTTGTTCTCTAAATTTGGAGAAATTAAAGGGAAAGAACAAAAAAGTGACAAAACAAATTTTTTTGGAAATTGTCAATGATGCCCCTGAGTTTTTGCATTTTATTAATGGTACTCTTAAGTTTTTTTATTATTAATGGTATCCTTGTATTATTGAGCGTTTTACAACCGTAATCTTTTTAAACTTTTTTCCGTCCAAATCATTCAAAACTGTTAACTTTCTTTTATGTTTTGAATTGAAAAATAAAAGAAAAAGAAAAAAGTTAACAGTTTTGGACGATTTTGGACAGAAAAAGTTTTAAAAGGTTATGGTTGTAAAACGCTCAATAGTACGAGGGCACCATTGATATTAAAAAAAACTTAGGGGTACCATTGATAAAGTGCCAAAACTCAAGGGTACCATTAATAATTTCCTTTTTTTATACCCAGTTTCTACATATTAAAGCATCTTTTAAATTGTAATAATAGATAAATGGATTATTGAATTAATATAACTCTAACGGTCCGTTTGCTTATTGGTACTAAACGTTTGTTTAAATTTCCATAGATGTACATGTACCATGTCATTCCCATGGTAATAAAACATAAATCATGAAAATATTTTTTTATTCATAATTTTCCATTACCACCTAATACTACATTTTCAAATGGTAAATGTATTGGAACGAATTTTGTAAACACTACAACATAACCTACTTTTAGTGGAATATATTTAGTAAAATTTAATTTAAATGTCAATACTTTAAATTTTTAATGGTATATATAGTGAATTTAACGATATTTATTAGACCTTTTAGCAGCATAATAAAAAATCATACTAAAGCTTTTCACGACATAGAATCTAGTGACATTTCTCATAAATATCAGTATAACATATAGTAACAATTACATATGTCATTAAAGGTCAAATAAAATGTCTCTAAATCACTTTATAGTAGAACCTAAAATAAAAACTAATAATTATCATACTAAAAATATAAATCAGCGATACTATTTTTAATGTCACTTAATCCTATGTTGCAAAAAGTTAATTTTGTTGTAGTGAAAGAAAATAAAATTGTTGGAAAGAACAAGTATAATTATTAAACTTGTCAAAAAATATTCCTATCAAAATTAAACTAACTTCACATTATCATTTCTATCATTTAATATCGACTACCAAACGAACTCTAAAATTCTTATATATTTATATAATTTGAGGTAAGATGAAACACCCTTTCTTAAGAGTTAAGAAAGTAACAATTACTATATTGAATTCGGAATTTAAGCAACTCTTCATATTTATTGTGACATGCATAAAAATGACAAAGCAAACACTTCTATAATTGAAAAGCTAGCCTTCTAAGTAGGCCTCAATAATTGTCGCCCAAAATCCATATATAACAGGCTAGTTACAAATTTTGTTTTGGAATTTTCGACTTTCAATTTTGGGCTTTTTTTTTTGACGTGGTTGTCATATTTTTTTATTTATATAGTGATTGTAAACTTTTAATTTTTCTATTTGATAGGCAAAAATATTAGATTTTTGTAAAATTTATGTCAATCAAGATTGTCAGGGTGGAGATTTGATTTAGGATCGAAATCAACCGGTGAAATCGGATCGTAGGATCGGATGATCCTACAAATTTGCAGGAATAATAAGTTGTATTATGTCTATGTTTATTGTTTGATCATTTGCAATATAAAAATGCACTAAGAACCTATAAATTTTTTAAGATTTTGCTTTAATTTTAGATACATACATATTTTACTTTTCTAATATTCTAATGCCATTTTTTCTCTATGCTTAATGAAATGACAAAATACTATATTTAGAGCGTGTATACACCAAGATATAATAATAAACTATAATAAGCAAAAAAGAACAAAAATACTAGCAAAAAAATTTAAATTAGTACTTTTGAACGATCCAACCAACGATCCTAACGATCCTACCAATAATCCTAGTCGATTCTAAGGATTATTGGTAGGATCGTTAGGATCGTTGGTAGGATCGTTCAGAAGTACTAATTTAAATTTTTTTTGCTAGTATTTTTGTTCTTTTTTGCTTATTATGGTTTATTATTATATCTTTGTGTATACACGCTCTAAATATAGTATGTATAGTGCATATCTTACAATCCGTGAAGGAGGTTGGAATCGAAAATATTGACGCCGTAAGTATTTGTTACGTTCTTAAATTATAATATTATATATTTACTATTGGTAAAATCTAATGTTTATGTATCATTTAATTTAATATTATATTATACGTTTCATACGACATTCCAAGGGAAACACGCCCTTTGAGAGATGGAGAAATGCGCCAATTGAAAGACAAGATTGCTGCGTATCTTGCTAATTTTTGTTCTTGGTAAATAATGTAATTATTTACTTTTAGGACTTTAATTTGTATATGTACATACATATTATTATATATACGATCGAGAGTTTACAAAGAGATTATTGGTGATAATTGGTGATTATCATTGGATTATTGGATTAATCATTGTTTACATTGTACATAATTGAATTATTTATTAGTATTAAATGAAAAAAGCAAATATATATATATATATATATATATATATATATATATATATATATGATGCGGGCCTCCATAAAACAGTAGCATATAGGGCAAAACTATATGCTGCGGTTTTGTGGAGGCCTGCAGCATATAGTCTTGCACTATATGCTGCGGTTTTAGGGGGACCAGCAGCATATGGTTGACTTTTCTGCTGCGGTTTTAAACCGCAGCATTTACAATAGGTCATCTGTTGCTATCACTAATGCTTGGGGCCAAAATCGCAATATATTATGGCCAAAAAACCGCAGCAAATGAGGTTTTTTCCACTAGTGTAACGATCCCACCAATGATCGTACTTGATTTCGATTCCACTAACGATCCTAGTAGTTGGGTCCGATTTCGGTCATAGACTCATATCCTGGAGCCTCAACCATCAGCTTAAGCTTTTGGTTGAGTTGGTTCCTTGACAAGTTAGAATATGTAGAAGAGATTACGATGTGTAGAAGAAATTATGACTAAGAAAAAAGTGAGAAATCTCAACTTGCTCCATCTATATAATTGAAGTTGTCTTTGTAAAAATACTTGAATAAATTAACCTTATTAAAGAAACCAAAATTGAACATAAGAGATAAATTGAAATAAAAGTCAATCCAACTGATGATTGAGTTCGTCTATTTAATCTTCCTCTTAATGAAGAATGAGATTCACGTCCTTGCACTCTCAACTTTCGTGGTCTTTTTCTAGATTAACGAAAATATCCAATAATTATAAAAGGATAACCACATGCCATAGTTTTTGATCCTGGATGTGCTGCTTTATCTAAGTCATGTCATGGACCCTTAAACCTACTGTATCGATGATAGTGTAGATATATACTTATTGTAGAATGATCCTCTGATCCTTTTGCGTATAAGATAGACGAGTAAAAAGAAGATAATTAATAACAGTTATTTCATTCGCTCAAGCATGCAATTTATCTCTCGATTCAAATTGCTTATCCATAATAAATATTTTAGAATAATTTTCTTCGTCACCACAAAATCCTCCAAGATATCATGCACAGATTAAAAAAAAATAAAACTTTAAGAAATTATTAAATAAAAGATTGCAAGTTGACCTAGGTCAAGTTGCACAAGCGTGTGACTAGACTTAAGTCGAGTTTATGTTTTAGTCGCATGTTTTGTGCGACCTGCAATTCATTTTTTTTTTGAAAATATTAAGAAATTTAGCAAAAATCATAAAATCTTTACTTATTACCTCGAGATTTTAGGTGTAATTTGTCATTCATATTGTTTCAATATTAAAATTAAGTTGAAAGACTTTATTTTATAGAAAAGTAAAAGAGAAGACAACGAAAAAAGAAATAGAGACAAATTTGAAAATATAATAAAAAAAAATAGCAATAAAATAAACAAGGTAACGATTATACAATGTTTTTTAATTATATTACCAGAAGTTAAGATGAGAGAAAGAGAACTAAATGAAAATTGAGCTGAGTACTTTACTTAAAAAA
Organism: Amaranthus tricolor; assembly: GCF_026212465.1. Lineage (NCBI taxonomy): Eukaryota > Viridiplantae > Streptophyta > Magnoliopsida > Caryophyllales > Amaranthaceae > Amaranthus > Amaranthus tricolor. The sequence goes on from NC_080049.1 coordinate 24,302,863, forward strand.
ATAAGGAAAAATTTCATGGGGTAATCGTGAATTTTCTACTAATTTATGTGGTAGACAAATTTTATATTTTTAATTCACGTGGTGACCTTTATCTTTTAATTTTTCCACTTGGTAGACAAATGAAAAGTTTTTTGTTAACTTTACGCTATTTTTTAACCAACATAATGATATTTGTTTCAAAAAACAAATGTCGTCAAAACCTAACTGACCACATATTTCAAAATCCACTCAAAATAAATACTTAATTTAACCAAAAACTTTAATATTTTATCTATCACATGGTAAAATTTTAAAGTTCAAGGCCACTATATGAATATAAAAAATAATTTTAAAAAAGTCAAAAACTCAAAAATACTACATCGAATTTCCCAAAAATAAAATCTACTCGTGCAAATGAAACAAGAACTAATCTCAATTATCACTTATGTACATATATGGCGAATTATGAGACTGAGACAAGACTACATAGACTTAGGCACCTTCATATATATGGACACACGGTTTGTATACGTTGTTAACTAGGGGGACCCTCTTCGATTTGATGTAGGTGAAACCGTGACTCCTATAAGAAAATATACGGTGTTGTTGCTGTATCATAGTCCATTTCACCATCTCATCATCTGAATAGGTAAATTCATACTCCAAGGTATTCAACGGGCCAGGTCGGGCCAAATTTAAATAGACTAGATCAGGACAGGTCAAAAGTCATTTAAATTTGACTCACTTTGACCTATTTTTAAAAAGTTCATAAAATAGTTTTTTATTATACTTTATAGCCCGTTGGGTAAATCCACTTATGTATATAATAATATCCTTTAAAAATATAAGAAAAAGTGGTAATTTTTTCGCAAGTAATACTTATAATTATCCGACCAGATCTGACCCTTTACACAAAGGCCCGTTAATGACCTGCCCCATTATTGACTAGACCCGCTAATGACTCCTTAAAATGTAACCCAACCCATGACTTGTTGGGTCGACCTGTCCCATTGAACGCCTCTAATCCATAGTCCATAGTCCATATCAATCGAAATTAAAATTATAAATTTATAATTAATGTTTGGAAATAATCAACTTGATAAAAAGTCGCATGTTAAAATCTATGTCTTCTATTTACAAGTGGAATATCTAACATAAAATAAAATATGGTTATGAACTCATGGTTGACCTTTAAGAAGGTCTATCTTGGTTTGTGACAGGGTTTATAGACAGATTTGGGCGCTCGGATAGTGTGTGTGTTGTGTGTTGTGTGTTGTGTGTGTTCTTATTAGATAAAAACTTACGATAAAAAATTGATATTGTCAATTTAGAATTGTGATTTAGTTACGTATTTTCAATAATTAGCCATAGCACAAAGTCTATATAGGGAAAATAAAAATAAAAGTAAGAAAACAAGGTTATTAAAGTAGCAAACTAAGAGAATATTATTGTCGTTAAAGTTATAAAATAATTGTAAGGTGATAAAAAATGAGATAGAAGAATTAATCCTTTTATTATGGGCGTAAATATCTATCCTTGGGGGGGGAACGTTTCGCTCATTCTCCCTCAAAATAAGATTGATCATCTTCCTTTTCCTTTATATTTCTCGTATCAAGGTTAAATATCTTTCGTTTCTTTTATTTTTCTCGTACTATAATATTTTTTAATTTATTTTCTCTTTTAAATTCACATCTATATACCTACTTTTATTTTCAAGATTTAACTTTAATTTCTTCCTTAAATATTTACCTTTAATACAAACATACATTAAATCTAAATGATTATTAATTACTAACATTAGTATAACTTACTATACCCAAGTTGTTAATTTATGTGTCATTTGCAAACGAGACAGAATAAGGGGAGCAACAATAAACAAAGAAGAAATATGTATACGGCTAGGCATTAGGCAAACAATGGGAGTAGTAGGAAGTAGAATGACATTGGCGTAGTATGTAGAGTAGTACACTAACACTAGTAATCCAACTGTAGAATGATTTTAATAGAATGTCAAATCGTGAAGACAGTCACAGTATTAGTGTGCTCCATTCCAAGGTCACACGAGTTCAAATCCAACTTCACTTATTTTTATGTACCTACTGACTCATTGTAGTAGTAGTATCCACTGGCTATTACTACTTCTACACTTCAAAGACTACCTTTTCATATTCATTTGACCATGTTTCATGCCCTCCTACTGTTTTCTATTACTTACTTCATTCCATTATATTTGCTATATTTGATTTTTTAACGAAATTTAATATGTTATTTTGTTCATTTATATGTCGAGCTATACACATTAAAAATTATAAAAATTTAATATTGTAAAAGTATGTGATTAGACAATTCAAACAAGATCCCACTTAACTATGTTTTACATACACATTAGTCGCAACATATAAAATAAGCTTGAACGATACGTATCTATAATCAAAATGTAGTAAATATTTCAGAACAAAGAAAGTAGTACAAAATAACAAGAAAATAAGTGATATTTTATTAAAAAAAAAAAAGCAAAAATGTGTATATAGCTAAAAATATAAATTAAATGTATGATTACATAGTAAAATTCTGTTCTAATAATAATTAATTGAGAGAACAACCCTACAAATTGATAGGGATATCTTGGTGTTGTAATTTTTAGTTGTCTTAAACATGGTAGTTTTAATTTTTCTGATAAAAGATTAAAAAAAGAATAATTACCGGGAGTAATATAATCTTTTGCTTATTTCGCTACAATAATATCAACTTTTGATTAATCATGAATAATACCAAGTTAAAGGGGTGTTTTTATAGAAAATCCCTAACATGTTAAAAATCAAACTATAAGTAAATACAAGATAAAAAAATTAGTAAATTATTTACGGTAATTTTTCCAAAAAAAATTCAAAGTGGATTATGTTTGTTAGCGAGAGAAACGTTCCGGTCATTTTTTAATCTACTAACTAGTGGTGGAAATCAACTTTTGTTTCTATGAAAAACTCTTAAAGAAATTTTCTTTTATATATGTCAAAAAACTTGATTTATTTCATTAATATATATATATATATATATATATATATATATATATATATATATATATATATATATATATATATCTAAAATCTTAATCGAAATTCTTTCTCCATTTAAAGTGTAATATTTAAATGAGAAAAACATTAGAGAACAAAACGCTTCGGTGTTTTAACTTAGATTATTGCCAATATAAAAGTCTAAGGCTTAGGTGTATACTTCATTAGGTGTAGAATGTGTGTGATTTTTGAGTTTAAAAGGCTTTTATAGGTCCCAAGTCTCAATTAGGGGTGCAAGTTCAATGTTTAGTTTGGATTCAATACAAATCTAAATCAAAATAAGTTAAATTCAATTTTGATTATTTTTTATTTCAGATTCAAATTCAAATTGAACTAAACCGATTTATAAAATGCCAATTAAAATTGAACCAATTAACTGAATTTACATTTCAAAAAAAACATTTCATTTAAAAATTTAACCAAACTTGACTAAATTGCACAAAATTGACCGTGTTATACCAAATTGACTACTTTGCACCGAATTTTTGGAAGTTTATAATATAATTGTGCTTGCAATAACTGCAATAAAAATTCCAACTAAACTCCTAATTGTTTTCTAATTCTCAAACACAACACCAAAGATTATGGATCAAGTCAAATAAAACTCTTATATAAACATTTTTCAATTTCATTAACCTAGTTATATAAAAGGATGAAAATTTGTTAAATTCCTGATTCAACACTTTCATGTTTATCGATAATTGTTGTTTCACAAAGAAAGAAACTACCACTAGATTATAATTTGGTTTAAGGTTTTTTGGATTTTAACTTCTCAGAAGTGTATTTTATAAGTTTTAAAGTTAGACGTTCGATTTTTTCAGTTTACAAAATCTCAAAACCTCAAAACCAAATCCAAGCCGAACATCGAGATGAAATTAAATTGCAAGTTCAAACCCAAAAAAAAAAAAATAATAAATAAAATAAAACCAAATTGCTTTTTGAATTTGTTTTAATTTGGTGTTTTGTTTTTCAGCAACTTACTTACACCGCTAATCCCAGCAGCTAAAAAGTCCCAATTCAACCACCCATGAATTCCCATTGAACATGAGACTAAAACCAAACATCAACGAAAAGCCATCACAATGTAACCCCACTTATGGCTCACTTAAGTTAGAAGAACCAAAGGGATTAAACCATATTCAAACAATCTAATTATGAAATAATTAGAAAATTAGATAAATGATCATAAAATGCAATAATTCCAACAGAAGCTTGTAAATTGCAACTTGCGATGGAGGTCGCAAATTACAAGCTGTCCTCTTCCCTTTATTCTCGTTTCGCCGGCTAATTTTTATTGCAAATCCTTTTTAATAAATACTCCCTCCTATTCTATTACGCCTATAAGTCTCATTTTTTTTTCACTATTTACTATTCACTTATCACTCTTAATTTATATTTTATTATTAATTTATAAATTAAAGCATAGTTATATGTAATTTTATTTAATTCAACTTAATATAACGATTATTAATGTCAAATTTTTATAATTTTTAATTAAAAATAATTAGAGATATTAAAAGTTAAAATTTTACGTGTATAAAATAGTAAATGGGGCTAATGGACTAAATAAGAGTAGTATCAATCACTCTTTTTATATTATAAATGCACGCTCAACAATGAAATAAGGATTTTAGAGAACCAAAGGCTTTCTCTATTCCTTAAAAATATTCTCATTTGTTATTTTAGTGTTTTATTTATTATTCCAAATCAGAATATTTTATTTATATCACGAATTTTATAAAAAATAATCTTATTTATTCTTATTTTAATATTTTAATAATGTTTATGGTCCCTACATATATATTATTAACTTTATTTTAACATTTTTACATTTCTTATAATCCACACATGTATGCTAACTTTATAAAAATATTTTTTATAAGTTGTAATTCTCATATTTTTTCCCCTTTCTTTTAATATATTTTAATATTTATGATCTTTTTTTTCTACATCAAATGTATTATTCAATGACATAAATACATAATATATCCTCTATCTATTTATTTAATTTTTTTTATGTCGCGTGAATATCCCCTTAATTGAGGAAGGAAGAGAGTACTACTTTCCTTGATTTAATTGTTACTTCATACTAACCTTTTTTTATCGAGTAGGAGTTGACTAGTGAGCCACATGGGATCAAAATTGAAATAGAATTGATAAGAGTATTTTACATATTATTACCAAATTCTAATAATTATTAACAAATTCAAATAATTAGTTTAAACTTTAGTTAAGTGGGTTTCTTTAACATTGATATTAAAAGTGAACATAATATAAGGTCATAAGTTTGAATTTCTTTCACCCTATCTAGTGGAACATTTAACGACATACTTCATATTAGCGACGTTCATGCTGCACTCACTTTAACACCCAGAACCTGTTGAACCGACGTTGACTACCCATGGGGACTGTAGACTTGTCCTAGAGACCTACATAAGTCTTTTTTATGGGCACTTTAGCCTCACTCGTGCATACCAAGAAAACTTCAAGAAAGTCACCTATCATAAGATTATCCCTACCAAACATGCTTAACTGCAGAGTTTTTAGTCATGGATTCCCTTGAAAAGAAAATCACCTTTTTGATATGAATAGCCTAAGTTTTAGGATCTTTCCCCGCAGCTGTACTAAAAACACTATTAGCCACGGTCGCAGGGTTAATCAGATATCACTTATAACACTCTGAACCCATCAAACCAATAACAACTACTCATGATCAACACAAGTCTTTTCAGTGCACTTTGACGTCATTCCTACGCACCAAGAAAACTTCTCAGAAGGTTACCCATCTTAAGATTGCATTCCCCACCAAACACGCTTAACTGCAGAGTTCTTAGCAGCAAATGAGCTCCTTGAAAAAAAGACACATATTGTTGATATCTATCAATTATTCTTAAAGTTCAATTGGTGGTATTACACTTACACTAACAACACAAACAACCTCTCTCGTGTAAGGAAAAATGAAAAACATATAAAATATTTTTAAACCCTAACAGTTATTTAGATATTTAGTTAAGAGTTAAATTTCAAAATAGCAGGGCAGGGAAAAAAGAAAGAAAAGGTATTCCAAACTATGATACAAATCAAGTAGCTCCTCTTCAAGTATGATTTGACATAAAAGGAATGGAGGGGAAGTCTTTTTATCAGCTGGACAGCATTTCACATTCATTTAAGTTTATTGATTCTCCACTTTGCTTATCATCGTCGGTCTCAACCGACCCAATTGCCAACTTTCTACAATCATACACCATTTATTCATCTATTGTACTTCTTATTATTTACAGGAGTTAAAACTTAAAAAGGGGCTCACTCTTATGATATTTAATTTTATTTCCAAGAGTTCAATGTATGAATATACTTGATGGATTAAGAGGATCAAATAGTACCTAGAGGCAATCTAAATATAAGTTTTAGAGAAGCTATTTGAGGCCTTTTGCATGTTTCTAACATACAGATCCACACATAACAAACCCGAATCGACTGATTTTTTTTTAGCTAATTTGAAGTTTTAAGAGAAAAGTTACATAATTTTTTTAGCTATTTTATGGTAATTAAAACTAAAAAAATCTATGACGAGTTGAGTCAAAACCTGACCAACCAACTTTACGGATGTTTTTTTATAACATTATAATTCAATATGCCTAAAGCAAGATTCATTCTACTATGTTGTATATACAAACTAAGTGTACTGTGGTAACATACTAACAATATAACTAACTAAATATCGATGCACGCTATTAATATAATCAACAAGTTGGGTATCAATATGAATTAATCATTTAATCTTAAATCTGAATTGTAAAATAAAGATCAATAATTATTGGATAATTTTTGTATTATGGATGAAAACAATTTGAGATTTAATTCCGTTGAAACTATGACTTAAATGTGCCAAGGATCAATTATTAGTGGTCCTAATTGAATTGGAAAAAAATACAGATAAATACATATCAGAACATAAATTATGTATCTTGAAATATATTTCAAAATAATCAATAATCAAACAACACGAGACAATTTAAAATGGTTTACACAATGTGGGCTATGTTTACTTTCTATTTTAGATGTTTTATTGATGAATCAGAAGTTCCTTAAAGCTGCAATGAATTTATAATGGTGGTTTGGGAAAATTGGAAAGATAAGAGATTAGTGGTTTAAATATGTTAAGAGAGATTAAGAAACGTAAAATATTCACTTACTAACACATCACAACAAAAATTCATATGTACCCACTATTATCACAAATAGTTCCTAGTGTTATTCCAAATCATAACAAGTCCATAAAGGACATACAAGGCACAGTAAAACCCAACAAATCCAATTCAAAGGAGAGAACAAAATGAAGAGTTAAGTTAGGAATACATATTATTTTGTCTTTAATTAAGGCATCTGGGGTACAACCGCAGCTAGCCATTGGTCTTGTCTTGTGTCCAGATTTTCGCATAAGATTCCAAGCTAAAAATCAGCATAGAGTAATTCCAAAACCCACCATAACTAGAAAAAGCAATAACCTTGATGAAAAAGACTAACTGATGGATTACATACAGCTGGGGCTATAATGCTTCCCTTTTGCAAATTGCAATAGCCAATAGACCTCTCCTTTGAATTGTGTTTCAATAGGTTAACTTATGGCTTGTAAATTGTAATTGAGCACAAATTTTAAACACATGAGCGTGGTTGTAATACATTCTTGGCCACAAATCTAATTAAGTGAGATCCATGAGTACCCATTGTGACTGGCAATATTGGCAGTCCTAAGTAAAGTCTCGGCTTGACCACTCGCTTTGACCGTGATGTATTACAATAATGATGTATCATAATATGTTATAAGATGGAAATCTACACTATTCTTATATAATCTCTTTGTTTATGGCCTTGAACCCTTTTTGAATCACCAAAGTACCAATGAAGATATGGTTGTGACAATGGAAGTAGTCACTCGAAAACTTGATATTCGTAAAAGGCGTTCACACACTTTTCTATTGTGATATTTCTCTCACAAAGGTGCTTGGAATGATGATGAAATTCACAATGATATACAATCTACACAACAATTTCCTAGCTCAAAGGAGATTGTAGTAAAGACAAGTATTGCGATGGATTAATGATTTTGATGATATTGAGAGTTGATTACTCTCTCAATATAATCTTATGTAAAGAAGAACAAGAATAAGAGATATTTTTAATGAGAGAAATTCAGAGAATGATAAGAGAATGGGGATGGAATGTCCCTTAGCATACTCCCTCTATTTATAGAGAGGAGTATCAAGCAATGTCTCCCTACGAAACAGGTATGTTTCATCAAACAAAGCATATGAACCAAAGAGATGATTCACCAATGCTTATCAATGAAACATAGTGAATGTTTCATCAGAAATAACTTCTAATCAGAAGTTAATAGCTATTAATGATGATTGAACTCAAGCAACACTAACAAAATACACGAATAAAACCGCGAAGATAACAGACAGTAGCAGGCGACGAGTCGCCACACTAGAAAAGCCAACTCAGCTTTCATCCCAAAGCCAACTCAACTTTGGGTTATGTCCCAAATTTGCACAGGCAGATACTAAGCGACGACTCGTCGTTTTGTTCCGTCTCCTTTTTGCAATTTTATTTTTAAGGCATATTTTGGACTTGTAATATATTGTCTATATATTAGTCCAACTACTATACTTAGTATGTAATACATATAAATCTAGGTCTATATACTCTAAATGTTCAACATGATTTGGGGAGTCAACCCACAACTTTAAGTCTTGGAACTGAACGTTGTGGCTTGCCAACTTCTCATACATACTTGATATTAGTGGCATGTGCATTCATGTCTTTTTATGATCTAGTTTGTTCATTTTACGTTGTTGTGGATTTTCACCTTGTTATCAAATGCTTCACCCAATATTCTTGCTTGAGGCCAAGCAAGGGCTTTGCTTGGGGGAGTTTGTTAGATGTCTTTAATTCATATTGTTCTCCCTCAATTAAGCTTGATTAGAAAGAATTTATATGCCTTTATGCATAGTTTGTTGGCGTTTTAAGGTGATTTAGTGCTTTAATTGATAATTTTGGTGCATTTCAAGTATTATTGTTGCAACCGAGCACAAAACTGAGCTACTTTGGCACGTAAATTCTCATTTAACCTCGAAGACTCGACGTAACAAAACTTTAAAGAGTCGAAACATGAAGCCTAGCCAAATTGAGCACCCTCTAGGCCTACACAGAAGTCTACTTGACCAACAATAGATCGATTAAGGCCTTCTTGATCATGTAATGCAAGACATTGAAAATGGAGACAAAGGTCGGTAAAGAATAAGGTTTTGATGTTTTACCGCCCGGTCGAGCAAGTATGTTCGATCGAACATATGTGGTCATAATGTTTTAAAATGTCAGTAACATTTTTTCCAAGGTCACGGGACATACGCTCGATCCGATCGAGTAACCTTTGCTCGATCGAGTAAAGCCTAATTTCTTCTTATTGTTCCATTTTTAAAGTATCTACATGTCCGTCATATGCTCGCTTGACTTGGTCGAGCTATCCTTGCTCGGTCAAGTGGCTTTAGTGATCATGTGGGTCCCTAAATACTACTCTATAATATTATTATGGTATGTTGCAGCTTGCAGGAATAATGGTTTGCCACCGCTACTAGGGGTGTTCAAAATCGAATACCAAACAGATTCGATTCTAGCTAGAAATTAGATTTCCATTTTTGGGATAGTACTGAAATTCTTTATTCAATTCAAGTTCGAAAAAACTAAATATTTAGAAACTGGATATCCGGTCTAATTCGGATTGAATATCAGATATCTAATTTTTAAGTTCATCATTTTGGGAATATGGTTGGATTTTTAAAAAATTATTTGTTGATTATTGGTAATTTATTAGAAAAAAAAAGTAAGATAAAAACTAAAAAGTAAAAACCAAAGAAAAAAGTCTTATATGAATATAGGTGACTTTAAAGCAATCACAATTTTATTTTACTAACTAAAAAAGCCAAAATGTTGGCCAAGAAACAAAGCTACTTTCTCCATATCTTAAAATTATTTCCATTTGAATTTTGGGTTGTATCATTTGTTGTTCTCATTTCGTACAAAATTAACCTTGTTCATTCTAATTTTAATATTTTAAGAATGTTTATAGTTTCACATATATTTTCCACTAACTTCAGTTTAACATTTTTATACTTTCTCCGTCTTGAAATACTCACTAAATATTTTTCGATATTTATTTTAATTTATCTTTTTATAAAAAAAAACCTGCTATAGCAAGTTATCAGATTGCCGGATTTACTCTAGGAAAATACCCTTTAAAGTTGGAATTATTCATAATTAATCAATAAATGTGATTATTTTAGAAAATTCATGAAAAAATTGGATTACTTTAGGTAATTTTTCTTTAATTTTATTATTTAATAAAATAATATATGAAATGAAAACAAAATGAATAATCTTTAAAACACATCGTAAGGCATGCGGCCAGGGTTAGTTTTACTAATGATGAAAGGAAAATGAGTCAATTACTGAATCCCTAAGTTCCATCTAGTCTACATAGAAACACAAAATGCACAACTTCACAAAACCATTTCAAAAAGTAAACAAGAATATGCTGATAGTATTCCCCTTCCTAATTAACCCCACCTTCCCCCAGACCCCTAACAATAATAAAATTTGAAAAGGAGTCCTCTATAAAAGGTGAGAATGGCTGTCTAATTTAAGGGTTCAAGTTTTGTCTCAAAGCGTGAGAGAAGTAATTGCTTACTCTCACTCTCACTCCTTTCCTTCCTCCATTTTTTCCATTTCAATTCTCTGTTCAATTGCCCAAATTTGTAAACACGCCACTTTTTTCACCATTTTACTCTCCAATTTCCCTCGTTTTTCCACATTTTTTCAATCGCATCTTTCATATTTTCAATTTTTGAGTTCCCTCCCAAACTTCTGCTAAATTTTCTCCATATTTTTTGTTTTGTGTGTTTTGATTATAATCGTCCATGGAGTTTTTATCTGTGAATTTATGGCGACGACTTCAGAGTTTAGCGAAGTACCTGCGATTTGTTGAGCTTTGTATTTTAGTTTGTTTTCTTTCATGGCTATTAACTCATCTTCCTTTTGCAGTCAAAATTTCCGGTGAATATTTTCGAAAACTTTTATCACTTATTTTATGTCCAATCTCAATTTTTCTCCTCGGAAACGCTATTATTGTTACTCTTTTAGCAAAATCGGGTTCATTTTCTTCTGAATCGTCGTCGGCGATAGATAATGTTGTCGCAGAACTGATTGACGATTTTCGATCTGAAAATCTTGAAGAATTTACTGCTTTACTCAAGGAAGAGATTGTGTTTCAGGATAAAGAGATTATTAGCGAAGAAAACCTGACGGTTCCTAATAAGATAGAAGTTGTTGATGAAATTTTTTTTCCAGAAGATTCAACAATGGAGGTAAAAACGAGTTACAGACGCACTCAATCAGAGAAAATAAGGAGAAAATGTACAATGGAAGATGACAAAAAGGGGAAGCTCCGGCGATCGGATACAGAAACTTTTCGTAAAACCATGGTTGAAGACAAAGATTCATCAATGGCGGAAGATGGAATGAACGATGAAGAGTTTAACAGAGCGATTGAAGCGTTTATAGCGAAGCAGGTGAAATTTCATCGTAAAGAGCGGCTTTCTGTCGTTCTCCATGGACAAGCCTAGAATAGAGAGTAAACAAAGCATAAAGTGATTTTCCCCAAATTAAAAAATGAAAAAAAAAAAAAGAATCACGATGATTTTATACTTTGAATTCTTTGCTGATTATCCATATTTAGGGGGAAGATTTTCAGTTAAAATGTGCTGGTATTTGTTTGTCATTATATGATGATGGCAGTACTAATGTACTATTAAGGATATGTACAGTGCTCCTACTTTGATCCAAGAGATTGTCCTCTTCTGTTACTTTTGATAATCTTTTTGGTAGTCTTATAATTTCAGTATTTTTATTAATCTGCTTATTATGGTTAATTGGTGGATTTTATGAGCTAATTGCTCATTTATAGTGAACTACCCCATCGGAATTGGATTTGATAATTAGTATTGTTAAGAGATTTTTATTAACTATGAAAATTATTATTTTGGTTAATGGAAACAAAAATTGTAGGATGTCATATAGAGGATGTTTGATTTTGCAACAATATTTTATTTTATTACGGGTAGATGAAGAGAAAAGAATAGGTGATAACTTAGAACCAATGTTTGGAAAAGTGTTACTATCAACTATGAGCAGCTTTTTTGAGAGTATTGTTTATTCATTTTTATTCTTATTTGTTTGATTATAAATTTTAAAATTAATTTTAGAATTTAAAGGATTTTTATATTTCTTTATAGATATTTTTCTTTAAAATTGAAACAAAATGACTTTTCTTCCATTATTTCAATTTATTATCCCAATATTTCTATTTTCACCCTCTTTTATATTTATAGTTTTTCAACAAACGAAATAAATTAAAGTAAAATATTATTCTGTGTTTTTCATCAATAATTAATTTATGGCAAATGTTACTTAATACTCAATATATTTTCACCAAATGAAACATCCTATCATCAATAATTTCAAATTGATATGGTTTTTTTATTATAGGATAGGACGGAAAAGTTGAAAATTAGATGAAAGTCAAAGGCATAAACTTTATATAGCTCCAACCGAAATAAGACTTGATTTTCAAATGGATATGTTATTTAATTACTTTATAATATACTTCGATAAATTAAAGTATTCATTTAATGTTTGAAATTTGAACTCTTGCAACTTCAAGACTTATTTGTTGTCCCTTTGAGTATGTTCATAGTTTATAAAAATCTTTAACAATTAACAATTAAAGTGAGTGATTAAGAATATGAAAGCATGATTTCCAGGTTTCTTTATGTATGACTGTGAGTGAGATCAAATGTTTATTTAAAAATAAAAAACCAGTTGTCAAGCAGTATTGCAAAAGAATTAGATCCTTTGTCTTTTGGAGTCAAAAATGAAAGCAAATTGTATGGTGAATTTAGTCATAATAAAGCCTATTTTATAGACATCTATACTTCCCAGTTCCCTGCTTTCCCCTCTATTAGTTAACAAGATGCAGTTGTCATCCATACCAAAATCATCCATTATAACATCTAGGAGTACTTTCTAATTTTTGATCACATAGGTTAATATTTATATGAATGTTCAAAATAACCCGACTTGCTTGACCCAACCCGCTAACCTGTAGCTTAAATAGCGGGTCAATTATCAATAATAATATGTTACAGATTCGGTACCCCACCCGCCTCAATTGGATCGGGTCATGAGCCATAATATAAATTAAAACGGATACCCGCCGACTCGCTATATTAGAGGTTTTTTTTTTTGAAAAACTGTTAGACTGTCTGACTAATTAAGTAAACTAAACTAATATCAAGTATCAAGAAAGAATTACTCCCTCCGTTCCTTTTTGATCTTCCACATTACTATAACGGGTAGTTTCAAAAGTTCTTCCACTTTAGAATACTTTCTATTTTTAGAAAGTTTTTATCTCACTTTTACCCCTTAAAATCCCCCTTTTCTTTTAATGTACCCATTTTTTTTATTTATAATTATTTTCTCTCTCATACTTCCAATACAATTATTACTTCACACTACTATTTAATTAAAATAATACCCACTACAACCTCATACTTCCAATACAATCATTACTTCCCACTATTATATAATTAAAATAATACCCACTACCACCAAAGATTCTCTTTTTCTTAATCTTTGTAAAATACCCAAATAGGAAGAACAAATAGGAACGGAGGGAGTATCATAACTCACAAGTACTACCAACAACTAAAACTTCGTTAAAAATAAAATCGGGTACTCGGTGTTCCGTTATCCGGGTACCCGGATAAATTGGGCCAGGACACGAGCCGTTTAAATAAATACCCGACTAATCAGGTACCCGAAATTCCGGGTACGCAGTTATGAACACTCCCAAATATTTCTACTCAACTTTACTTTGCTTGCGTTTAGGCATTCTTCCTCCTTCTGAAGTACTTGCTATATTATAATTATTGATACTATTTATTGTTCAAGCTTAATTTATATATTGCAAAAGATGTCTAAGAAAAAATATAGTCAAGTTAGATCTTGTTTTAATCGTCTAATCGCATACTTTCTTAATATTAACTTTTGTAATATATATATATATATATACACACACACACACACACAACAAAAAAATAAGTTGAGGTAAGATTTTTGCATTTAGCCACGCTTATTAAGTGCAAGAATATTAACCTCATTTAGTGTGGGGAAATGAATGCGAAGACAAGTGTACGAAATTTAGGTTATAATTTACCCACACTTCTAAGCGTGTCTATAAGTATAATTACCCATGCTTATAAGCGTAGGCATTAGCATAATTAAAATAAAAAAATTAAATGTTTATTGATTTAGGCCGAACAGAACTTATTAATCAAGAAACACAAATTGAAAATCAGATCAGAAATCACAAAAAATCACTTCATCTTCCTCGCCTCTCTTTTCCTGCGAAACCTCATACCATTTTTGCCCTAACTTTCGCCATTTCTACCCTAATTTCCGCCATTTTAAACCCTCTCTACCAGAATTCTTCATCAGTTTTTTTCACATATCTACCCAAAATCTTTCCAATTCCAGGTAATTTTTATTGTTTTCATTTTTTTTATTTCCATTTTTTTTAACAATACTGTTTTTTAATCTGTAATTCGAAATGTGTCATTTGATTTTGATGTTTCTTTGTAATTTGAATTGTTTATTTGATTTTGACTTTGATTTTTTACGTTTCTTTGTAATTCAAAATTTTGATTTCTATTTCTTTCTTTTGCATTTTGGTTTGGTTTGTTGGGCTGTTGTTGTGGTGTGTGCAGGGTTGAGATTTGGTCTGTTGGTTGATGTGTGTGGTGCTGGTCTGTAGCTGCTGTTGGCTTGGCTTTTTGTTGCGCATTTGCCTTTTCTCCTGTATCTGTGTTTTGGTTGTTCAGTTTGGGTGTGTTGCTGCTGGTGTGGTGCGTTTTTGGTGCTGTCTAGTTCAGTTTGGGAGTGGAGCTACTTTTTCTAGGGTAGTTTGAGTTTGCAGTTGTAGGTCTGGTTTTAGTTTGGGTGTTTGCTGGTTTTCTTTTTGTATGAGTAGTATGCAGTTATCTGTGTTTTTTTTTTTTTTTTTGTATGGGTTTCTGTTTAGTTCTATTGATTGCCTTTATTGGATGAGATATGGGTTTCATGTCCTAGTTTAAACTGCAAGAGTGGGAGATTGAGAAGCAACTATATAATCAATAATGTCTGTTGATCAATAATTCTGATTTTCAATACTTCAAGTATCCTTTTGTTGCAATAAAATCATCAATATCCTAGTATGTTTGTAATACCTCGATAAAGTTGTTTTTTCTTTAGTGTCAACTGTCAAGTATTGTGGTTTTCTTATGTTCATAAATGTTAAAACATGTAGTCTCAACTTAGAAAAGGAAAAACACACATCAATAATTGCTTATATTCTAGGAAGGCATTACTAAATTGTATGGTTTCTTGGGGAAAAGTTCAAGATTTCACATGGTTAATATAATAATTATTCTTCCTTGTTTAGATGATTGATTGTAGAATGTGAGCATAGATGTAAATATAGATTCTTAACGAGGGGCTGCTGATGTTGCTGTTGAATGTTGAAGTCCCATGCTGCTGCTAGTTGCTACTGTTTAGGTAATGTTTGAATTTCTTGAAATAAGTGTTCAGATAATTGATTTGGGGTTTTTGGCAAGAAAACATATTGCTGATTTAAGTAATTTTTTAGTTTGTAGCATCTTTTCTTTCTACCTTTGAAAACTTAACAGTGTGTCATTGTTTTCTTCTTAAAATTATTGTTAGTCAAGTAAGCAATGTCATTGGGAGGTTGTTCAAACTCTGGTTCTTTTTAAAGGTGCCAATGTATGTTATTTTTTCTGGCTGCTGTTGTAAATAGCTCTCAGAAGCTACCAATTTGTTGTGCTGTGTTTTGCTGGGGACATCTGATATGCTAATTTTAACTTGACATGGAAAAGAAACAAGGTAGTTTCTGGTTAAATATGTACTGTTAAATTTCTTTCATGTGCTGCTGTTGAATTTGTGAGGAGTTTAGAAGCTAATATTCCTACATTTATGCTTCAGTCACTACTCATTACTCTACTCCTTTGGTCCACAAATTTTGATATGTGCAATGCTAAACGAGGCAGCCATTGGAGACAAAGCAGACCTCTTTCAGCATCATTATTAAAGAAGAAAGGAAAAAGCCATGGATACCATGACCACAATCACCATCACAGCAGTAAACCAAAAGCATAGCAAAAAACCGCGTTTCCAACAATGCCAACACCGAGTCCAAGAGTTGACACACCGCCATTACCTCCGCCAATGCAGAAAGCTCCATACTTAAAAGGGTCACCTCCTAAAGCTACGTCACCACCAAATCCAACACCAATAGTGGAAATCCCATCACCACGAACACAAAAAGGTTCCAGCATTTTCAGTGTGCTGGATTATGGAGCAAAGGTTGATGGTAGTAGTGATGACACTGAGGTAACATTTCGAACTTGATAATAGTCAGTCACTAGTTTAGAATCTAGCTACTAAATACAACAATATGCAAAACATTCGAGGAAAAGCTAGCATAACTGCACAGAAAACTAAGATAACATGAACCTATAAGTAAAATAGAAGTATTATTTCTAAACTCTAATCTAAGGATGCATGCGAGAGTTTTGGAGCAATGCTTATAGATTAGAAAAGATATGTTACATTATGTGAAAATAATTTGATTGATTGTAAGAAGTATCAAGTTACATTATGTGAAAAATATTAACTCATTGTGTTATGCAATTTTTTGTTCTTTGTTGTACATTAGAGCATTATTCAATCTAGAAGATATAACTAGAGATGGTCGTTGTATGTTTCGAGCTCTGGTGTGATCGTTTTGTGATCACTAGAGATGATTGAGGGTTGCTGTTATAATGCTGTTTAGTTGCTAGTTTAGTATACCCTCCATACTTTAGTATGAACAAGCAAATTAGTTAATACTAGTTGCTAGTTTAGTTGCTGCAAAGAACATTCATACAACAAATACCATCTATACTTTGGTTGCTGCAGTACAATACAAATGAACACAAATCAGTTAATACTAGTTGCTAGTTGCTAGTTGCTCCGTTAGTGTGTTTTCTTGTGACCCGGTTAGAAAATACATTCGTGAAGAGACCAAAAAGGAAATAACACTTTGTTTTGTAGCTCGCAAGGTATATTATGTGACATTTTTCTCATTTCGTTGTTATTATTAATTTATATGCATTAATAATTCTTTAATCGTTATTTTATAATTTAGGCAATGAATGAGAGCAAAAAAAGAGCTACTGTACAATTGTTAGATAAGTTGTTGTGCGTCAAAATACAAAGGATGGAAAAACAAGTAAGTTTCATTTATATTTATTGTTGCAGGTATATATATATATATATATATATATATATATATATATATATGTATATATATATATATGTATATATATATATATGTATATATATATATGTATATATATATATATATATGTATATATATATATATATATGTATATATATATATATATGTATATGTATATATATGTATATGTATGTATATATATATATGTATGTATATATGTATATATATATACATATATATATATATATATATATATATATATATATATATATGTATATATGTATATATATGTATATATATATATATATATGTATATATATATGTATATATATATATGTATATATATATGTATATATATATCTATATATATATATATATATACTTTGTAATGAAACTAAAAAATTAAATTATTACTCTGTGTTTAGGTCGTCACCAAGGAACGACTATGACAATTACAAATGCCAAATACAAGCATCCAAAAGCAATTTTGAGACGTTTTACATTGGTTTTTAGTTTTGTATTGTAATATCATGACAATGATATTTTTTTGAATATCTTTAGATATTTTGTTTCTTACGATTGGCAAAATTTTTAAACTTAATGTTATAATTGAAGACATTATATATTGTTTTGAGATGAAAACTTATGCATCATTTTATATTTACCATGTTTTTTTTAACTTTGTTAATGTAATAATTAATTATTATTATTTTTTTTATTAATATAATAGAAAAAAATAATATAAAAAAGGAGTATAAAATTTCCCGCCATAATTAGTTTAAAAATAGTTACCATTTACATTACCCTCGCTTACAAGTGTGAAAAAATAGTTTTTTACCCACGCTTATAAGTGAGGATAATGTACCACGCTTATAACTGTGGCTGGAAGTTTATTTCCCACGCTTATAAATTAAGCTGAATGTGCATTTTCCCACGCTTATTTAAGCGTGAAGAATTACTTTAGCCTCACACATAAACGTGGAAAATAGCATTTTTAAGCGTAGGAGGATGCAACTTTTTATAGTGATATATATATATATATATATATATATATATATATATATATATATATGTATATATATATGTGTATATATATATATATATATATATATATATATATATATATATATATATATATTTCTATACATAAATAAAAAAACACATTGGATCACCTAGTAATAGAACTAATTATAGACAATATAAAAACTAATAAACAAAAATAATAGAAAAGGGTTTTTGTGAGTTATTTTATCAAAACTATGTTTAATGAGCTTTAAGTTGAAGTCTTTGTTATTTTAATCAACAACATGAATGTATGAGATTGAAAATATATAGTTTAATTCAGTTTATGACCCATATTTCATCAATAACTATATCATCTTGATATTCATGTGCAATAGTGGAGACTCCTAATATTTTACTCTCTTTTATCTTTGATTTTTCTTTTAGACATTACTCATTATATTTGAAGACAATTTCTTACATATTTCTATCCTAAGTATGAATTTGTGATATCCCTATTTCAGCTTTAAAGATCGTTAGACCGGTTATATCAACAAGGTGCATCTTAGATTTTTTTCAGATGCATACGGGTGAGGTTAAATTGAGCTGAAAAAACTTGGGTTGATATGTTGGGCCAGTCTACAACCTTCATGGGTAGTTAACAGCGGTTCGATAGGGTCGGGATGTTAAAAGACCTCCTAGGAAGTTTTTCGGGTGCGCATGAGTAAAGGTAAAGTAAGCTGAAAAGACTTATGCTGATCTATGGGGCCAACTTACAACATTCATGGGTAGTCACTGACGGTCTGATAGGAGTATAGGACTAGAGTGTTACCACATTCATTATAAATTAGTAAATCATGTTATGCTAAGCTTTCTTGTGTTTGACTCGCTTGGTTCATGTAGATCGTACGCTAAAAGTACATGATTCAATCTAATAGAGATAGCTTTACCATGAGATCGTCTCATTAAAAATTTGTCTAATTAGTAATAATTTATTTTTCATGAAAAATCTTTTTTAAATATTGAAATAGACTAGAGGATTTCTGTATGGATGAAGAAAAGAGAATAAATTTTTACGTAAAAAATATTACTCAATAACAATTATTTATAAATAACTATAAAAAGACAAAATAATAATAATCAAATAATTAAAGTAAAAAAAACAAAATCATAAAAATAATAAACCTATAACATAAAGGTACATACCAATATTTTACAATTAATTTAAATCACAGTTATAAACCTATTAAAGCTCAATTTTCATATAAACTAAGACACTAACTAATAAGTTGTCAAAACCATGAGTTCATGACACCAAATTCCCACGGGAAAGCAGCCGGCCCCATCCCATGTAAAGAAGTATCAACAATATATTTATCCAATAAAGTGTCCAATTGTTGATAATGTGAGAGTTTGGTATCCCTTGTATTAGGATTTTGTCGTTACAACATCATAATAAAAACTTTTTGACTATTTTTAATTAAATTGGTCCATAAAAAAAATATGGAGTAAAAGTAGACATTAAGCATTAATGAATTCAGTCTGAGAGACATTTCTCAGGAAACTTGCTATTTTCCATAAAAATCTCAATATTGTGGACATTAAGGTTGTTAATAGTATGGAGGTTTTGGTTTAATTTAATGGTTGACGCCTTAATGGTTTATTTTTATTATTATTATTATAAGAATTTAATTATTATTTTATTTTATATAACTCTGAATTTTTTTTATGAATTTATTTTTAAAAAAAATAAGTTTCCTATTATTTAAAAAATCAGTGTGTAAGTACCCAATTTGACAGATAAAACATTACTATTACTTAGTTTTCAAATTAGACATCCTATATGGGTGATCCTAATGTCCTTTTTAAAAATATTATTAGTAGCGATAAAAACGATATTAAATATATTCTTGATTTGAGTGTCAGAAAAATCATCGTGTGAATATTCATTTCAATTGAACTTTCAAACTAAGCGCTCATGAGCCATTCATTTGCACAATGCAAATCAAGAAATCAATTAACACTGTTTTTACCCATTATAACAATTTTTCAATAAGTAATATATAAGTTTAAAAATAAATTAGAAATTGTCCTAAAAATATATGAAATTTTTAAAAATTCAAATATAACTTATATAAAGTCAAAAGTAAAATATAAGTTAAACATGCAATCCCTCCAAACTAGCAAAATTCAATAATCTTCCTATAATATTTACATTTTTTATTTTAATTATTTTTAATGGTTACAGCTACAATTTTTATAAGCCTCAAAATTTAAATGGTTTTTACAAATTATTTTTTTATAACGATTGACACTTATAGCCCGTTTGGTAGGTAGTAATAAATGGTGTTAATGGGAATGAAAAACTAGTGTAATTTTCGTTGAAAATTCTCTTGGCTACTTTAATGGCCATACTTGTCCAACTTCAATCATCTCATTTTCTTCATAAAATTCATTCCAATGCATTACCATCTAACCATCGAGAGAGGTGATATTAGATGGTAATGGACATTTATAAACAAAAAAACTTTTTTGTGATCAAAGTTTCATTACCATGGGAATGATATGGAATTTTTAATGAAAGTTTATCCTATAAATCATTCATATTACCACCATTTAATTTCACTAACCAAACGGAACGTTAAGGTACTATACTAAATATGAAATTATTATCTTTAATGTGGACTTTTAGCTAAGTGCTCAAGAGTACACTTACCACATTATATCAAAATCGAGGTCCCACTTACCAGGAAAAGCCAAATAAGTTCAACATTCTTCGTCCCCACATCTTTAATTAAACTATAATCAATGGTATATTAGTGGTGAGTGCAATTACTTCACAAAGGGCAGTCTAAAACAAAATAAAGCTTTTATTATAATATAAACTTTATTATCCAAAAGTGTGACAAAAAAGACTAGTGGATAATATTTTGACTTTATGTTTACTATATTTTTTCAAACAAGTAACAGAAATTCATATTTATAATACAATAGTGCTTTAAAAAGAGCTTGTTGCGTATTAATTGTTGAATATTAATCCAAAACTAAAAAAAAAGTAGTTCACCTTAATTCAAAAAATAGTGATAATAGAAACCTAAAGACTATACCAAAATTCTCTCAACGTCGGCCGAATTACATCTAACTAGTATAAAAACTTGTGTAATACACGAATTTTTAAATACATTAATATTTAATAAAATTTTAGACTAATAAAATATTAAATGAAGGTGGATAATAAATATTTACAAACATATATTATAATTAATAAAGAAACCTAAAATAGGTTATTAATAAAGAGTTTATAGGTTTTGTAATACCTCTTTATATACTAAATTCTCAGTACGATGACATATTTTACCATCCTTGATGCATATGATAATTCTTAGTCCTTTCTTGTTAGTCACTCTAGAAATGGCGATGTTAATTTTCTATGACTAAAAACAGGCTTAGGTAGGAACAAACCAACATGGTATGCTATTTGTCCTTGACACTTTTATTAATAGTCATTAATTTTCTATGTTCCCCTATCACTCTGAATTTCTTGAATGTAATTT
Organism: Amaranthus tricolor; assembly: GCF_026212465.1. Classification (NCBI taxonomy): domain Eukaryota; kingdom Viridiplantae; phylum Streptophyta; class Magnoliopsida; order Caryophyllales; family Amaranthaceae; genus Amaranthus; species Amaranthus tricolor. Next base: position 24,324,921 of record NC_080049.1, read on the forward strand.
AAACTCATGATTATCATAGAAATACTAAAAGTTCAGAGAAGAGAAATGGTATGATCATATAATTGGAATGACCATATGAGACTATTTATATTGTAATTTCTGCCATGAAAGTGTTTATGCATTTTTATTTTTATAAAGGAATAATTACATTACAGAAAATCAGAAAAATGTTTTTAGTTGATTGATTTTATTGCACTATATTTGGTTGCTAAAATAGTCTGATTGATTGTCATCTGATTCAATATTTTTGACATTTTTCCTAAAATCAAAATTTTAATTATGGTAGTCTAACAATGTAATACTAATTTTAATGATCAATTAAATGAATATTATGTCATTTCAGTTTTTAACTATTGCTGGAAAAAAGAGTAATTATGTACTTCTAGTAATTTAATAAATTGCATTATAATTGGAATGAATGTAATTTATTTTGCAGTATAATTTTATACCAGTGTAATTTTAGTATTTTATCTTTTTCTCAGTATAATTTTCTAAATTGTACATTTATATGTAACAATGTAATTGGAATAATTGTGATTTATTACATGCATTAATGTACAAAATTTTCCAAAAATGCAAATGTGTAAATATGGTAATTCAAAAAATGAAAATTAGTTAAATTCCATTAATATTATTATCCAATGAAAAAAAGACAAATGACATACTCACAATCAAATTGTTTTTTGCTATAAAATATATGATTTTAGTCAAAATGCAATAGAAATTTTTTGATATTGAATTAAAAATTTAACAGTTAAAAAAATCGTGTTATTTCTCAGTTAAAATAAATATTATATTTTCTAATTAAGATTTTTACTTCAACTCTCATTTATTCCTCAGTCCCTTATATCTCTTAATCAGCATACTATATAATAAAAAAAAAAAAACAAGTTTAAAAATACTAGTATGTGGTGTTCCATGTTTTATTGTGTTTTACACAAAAATATGAAGTATGTGATATGGTACTTGATTTCACTTGATTTGAGCTATGCTTGCCAGTTTATTTTTATTAGTGGGTTACAAAAGAGAAATAAAGCTAGCTATTTAAGCACCATCGCTAAGTATGGTTATTAATTTATTATACTACTAATTAATGTCCATTTTCATAAAAAGCTACAAATAGTCTTTCTCCTCCTTGGGTCCCAAAAGTGACATTGCTTCACATGATCACCATTACTAATTAGAAAATGCAAATCATCATTCTAATCTTTTTAGGAAGCAATCAATGTCACTAATTACCTCAACTATATGTAATACTTCACTATTAGTCAATAGAACCAATTTATAATTTATTCATTTATTGTATGATTAAATGGGTTGTTTCAAAAATTATTTTTTGTTTGGGGAACTGCTCGACTCAAGGTAGGGCTGGCAAAAGTTGATCCGACCTGCTAATCCCATTTGAATCTAACCCGAAATAAGTGGAATTGAGTTGAGACTTTTGACCCAATTAATTAAATGGGTCGATCCGACTTGATCTGTTTATTAAATGGGTTAGATTCAGGTCAAAATTCTAAACCTGAAAAAAAACCTGTATAACCCACTTAGTTAAATCAATAAGTATAAGCTAAACTTAGTTCATTTAATATTTTCTTATTTTTCATAGTAAATATAAAATAAACAAAAAAAAATATAAAGTTAAAATTAAAGCCTAACAAATTAGATTTAATCAACGATAAAAACCTTAAAACGAAAACAAAAAAATTATAAACGGGGTAATTGGGTTAAAATCAGGTCAACCTGATCTGTTGTATCCTTACAGGTCGGGTCAAGGTTGTGATTTTTACCCAATTAACTAAATGGGTTGGGTTTGGGTCAAGGGTTTTCTAACCTGTTTATATATGAACCGAATCCGAACCCGACTCAACTTGATTTGTTTGACAGGCCTAACTCTAGGGTAGCTGAATTTGGGAACCTGCGTCAACGTATCAAATTTTTGGAACTTGATCTGGATTCTCAGATTCAATCTGTGAAGTGTTATAAATGGTGTGATTTGAGTGTACATTTATGTGTGCATTCATGTGGTGACTTATGGGATGGAATCCTAGGAATGTCATGAATGAGTGTATCAAGTTTAGTCTTAATGTTTATGGTTTATGATGACGATTACAGTATGGATTAATGAGGTAATGAAATATGAGTTAATCATGAGAGTTATGGGACTTAATGAAGAAGTGCTAAGGTTTAATTCAAGATGTTCTACTATGCAAAGTCGAGCAAAACTATTAGAAGCTCTCTGAAGTTCCGCTCGACCAGCTCGCTCGAACGAGCGAACCCCTATTTTGGTCGAGCGATGTCTCTGATGCTCCTAGGATGCTGTTTTTTGACTCTTCAAGTACTTGGGGCTGTTTCATTATCATTTATTCATAGCTTTAATGTACTTAATGTTATTTAGTGTAATCTCTCTTATAAATAGAGAGCTCTCATACTCACATAAAAAGACATCAAACACAACCCCTAAGCCAAACACATAGCCTATTGTTTTATCTCTTACTCAATTGTAATACTTCATTTGTAAGAGTGTTTTACTCCATTGAAATAATATAAACAAGAAACTACACACCATATAGAACGTAGCCATCATTGGGTGAACCTCTTTAAATCATTGTGTCATTTTCGCAAATTTTATTTTATCAAAAAATTGTTAGTTCATTGAAATTATTATCGTTCATTAAATTTTTTAAAATCGTATCGATTTTAACCTGGCATATGATTTGATTAGGAAAAGGTATCCCTTGTTTTATGAATTTTTTTTGGTATAGGATGGCTTATGGAAGTTAGTTTTAACCCTTAAAAACAGTAATTGGAGACTAAATTAATGGTGCAATCCAATAAACAATAATGAAGGAAGACCAGCATGATTGGCTCATATTTGTAATTCTATAAAAACAGAACGGAGGGAGTATTTTATGGCGTTGAATGGAAATGGCGGTCAATCATAATAATTTTCTTGATTGACAAGTAAACAACCTCCTACGTCTCATCATAATAAGTATACTACCAAATTTGCAATGCAAAAAGTACTTCATCATTTTCATTTGTTGCATTACTTGCATTAAGGTACATTAGATAAGCGATTGACTTTTATTTTTTTTTCAAAAAAAAATCAATATGAAAATAAATAATGAAAGGACTTAAATTGAATTGAATAAAATAAAATTAAATGAAATTAAATACTACGTCGAATTCTTTTAAGTTGTCTTATTTTATTTCAACACACTATTTAATGCACTAATTCAATTCAAAATATTTCTAACTACCATTGGTTTCATTTTTGATAAGTTGAGAGTAAAGATTCTTTGTGATGATTTGCTCCATTCTTATAGGAAGATCGAGAGTTTAAAGGTTTTTTTATTTATAACAAAAGTTCTTTAAACTACCATAAATACTGCTTGTTATTTTATCTCAAAAATGAGAAATATGGCTCTTTAGAACCATCACATTTTACTTCTAAATAATGTTGCCTCTCTCATTGGTTTGTGTCATATTAGTAAGAGTATATCAAGTTTTGATTCTTACTAACATGACACCAATGAATTGTTTTTCTAGAAGATTCTTACTAACACCTTAGTAAGAATATACCAGGTTTTATGAAAAGAGGTCCATTCTAAATAGTCGAACGAATAACATATTGTTACTCTTTTGATTAAATTTTTTTCAAAAGGAATATGTTGAATTAAACTAAACCAAATAAAGCTAAAAATTAATCAAATAAACTTGAATCAAACTCAATAAATAATATTCCATGAACATCAGAATATAATGTGCTTGATCATAACACTTATCTCTATTTAAGTTATTATTTTGTTGATTGTATCACAACTCATATCATGTTATACTTAAAGTTCATATGAACATTATGATGGTCTAATATTTTTTTTTTTTGCTATTATAATTTTCAAATAAATAAATATCAACTCGTGATCTATGTAAATTATATAATAGTTGAACGGATGATAGTATCATTAGTACACATTAAACATTATAACGTGTTTTTAAAATTATTTTAGGGTATAGGATGAGGAAAACGAACTAAGTGAGAATCAAATTTAAGACTTTACCTAGGAAAATTTATATTTGGTCTAACTAAGACAAGATCCAATTTTCTTATAAAATGTTAAATAACCTTTGTTAGTATTTTTAGGATTATTCAATTAATTAAAACACCAAAACACAATGTTTAACTTACATTAAACTTCTATAGAGTATGAAATTATGGTAAATATATTATAAAAGTTATTATTAATGATTTAAAATAATAAAAATATTCAAAGTTAAGAAAAGAAAAACAAAAAGAAAGAAAACGGACCAAACAAACGTAAATTAGAAAAGAAAAGTATAAAAAGACCAGTAGCTCGCCAACAGCCCGCTACCATGAGCCCACTTTCCCAAAGCCCACTTACATGGCCAATCATACAAACCATATTCCCAAAGCCCAAAGAATGCTCATCTTGTATGAGACTGTCTCATTATGAAATGAACTCATATAATTAGTCTATTTATTATTTAATTGGTCACTTTAAAATTATAAGTGATTATTTTAATATACTAAATATATATAGGTCAGTCCAATAAAAAAAGTCTCATTATAAGATCATCACATTTAAAAATTTGAATTGAAAAAATTTAAAAAGTAAACATAAGACAAAACTAATTAATAAAATAAGCGTTTTCGTCCCAATGGAGCCTAAGGTCTAGGTTCTAATGGATTGCTTTGATCACTTTTCTCTAATAAGTGCTCATAGTGGTCGAACAAGTTAACTGACTATCAATTTATAACTATTAAGTTTATTTGAATATTTAATGAACAATTACTCTTTTATGAGACGGCTTAATCTGTGTAACTGGTCCAAACTCAATAATTTTTACAATTTCAATACTTAAAAAACCAATATCAAGACTTAAAGGTCAATTTCAAAATTTTTAATATCAATTCAATATTTGAGTCATCTTACTTTAAAGTTGAAAAAAATATTTGAGTCATCTTATTTTAAAGTTGAAAGAAGAATTTTTAAGTATTACAATTGGTTTTTTAAGTCTTTAAATAACTCTTTTAAGTATAGGAATTGACCTTTGAGTCTTGAAATTGTCAAATTTCATGACGTCAAAATGTCAATTTCAAATCCTAGAAATTTTAAATTGGTCTTTTAACTCTTGAAATTGACATTTTAATTTGAATTATATATATATATATATATATATATATATATATATATATATATATATATATATATATATATATATATATATATATATATATTATAGATTTTGTGTTTAATGTATTATCATTTAATTTGGTTTACAAAACCAACATGGATTACTGAATATTGTGTTAGTGTGTATTGTTTTGGACTTTCAATATAAGAATCATTAAATATTGTTTACTACATAATGAATATTGTTATATATATAGAGACTAATTATCCCACAATAAACAACAACAACATAGTTTGCTCGAAAATTTTTATAACAAAATGAAATTTGAACTTAGCTTTAATTTATTAATGATTAATACCTTAAATTTCGCCGTTATAGTAAAAAGTAAGAACTTGTTATTAGTGGGAATCACTTTATGTACAAGAAGTTTGTGTAATACTTAGTTTAATTTGGGATCAAATCACTAAATGCTTTAAAAAAAAAAACTCAAAATATGAGTCGTAGTAATATTACATCTAATCAAATCAATTCAATATTAAAAATCACTAGATATACAAAAAAAAAAAAAAAAAAAAAAAAACTAGTTTTTGTTACATACAAGTGTACAACTATATAATTTAATTAACACTTGATAGTGGCTCAAAGCAATCTTTTTCCTTTTATTTCGAGTCAAATGTGAGTTTGTAAATATTTGTGTAAATTGAAGAAGATGATTTAATTAGAGTAGTTCAAGTAAAAATTATGTAGGTTGAAGAATTGATTGTAATTTCACTTTTTTTCTTTTTTTCTATGTAACTTTAACATAATATTCAATTTTCATTTAGTCGATTGTAATTGTGTTAGGGGATACAAATATTAGTAAAACTAAAGGTTATAGTTGATTTGACTTGTGTTCGATTAGGTTAATTTTAGATAAAATTCAGATTCGACTAAAATGTAACAATATAAATTACTATTACTTTTGATTTTTCAAACATTAATATCTTTCGACTTGGATATCCACACTTTTAGGTTCACCATTTGGGCCGATAATCATGTCGGTTCAAATAACTCAACTTGAATATTCTTTTTGTTAAATCTAATTACAAACAATCGGATTTTATTTATTAAAATTCAAATCAGATCATTTTGTATAATATTGAAAAAGATAAACAAGCTAATTAATGCCAATAATGTTGTTTTATACTCTAGTACACTCCTCTTAATAGGAATATTAATTATTGTAACATTTGTTTCTTACTTTGAAAATAAGCAAGAACTCTAAGTTAGAAAGAACACAACTATATAACCATCATATATAGAAATAATAATACACTAATAAATTGTTGTTATTTAAGTAAAATTAAATTTTATTAAGAACAAGAAGACAAGTAATGGGCCTAATCTCTTGCTTAGACATTTCTTCATCCACCAAATGAGCATAAGTATCAAATAAGGAATTGAGAATATGTTGACCAAAATGATGGCTGATCATTGACTCTTGAATAGCCCTTACTGTGCTTGCCACTGCTACTCCATAACTAATTCCATTGTTTCCTTTCTCTCTTTCTATTTGGAACTTTTCCAAATGAACTAATTTAAAAGATCCCTCTTTTCCAACTTCCTCTTCTATTTCTTCTTGGGAGGGTGCATAAAAATGTACATCATATGAATTTAGTTTCTCCTCTTCGATTTCTCCCTATAAAGTATAATCATAATAGTGAATTTAAATTAATGGGAAAAGCATGAAATCAGATTCACGTTATTCCAAGGCTTATGCTGTTTGAATTTAAAAAATGAGTCTGGACAATTCAAGCAAAGAGCAAAAGAGCTGGGTTATTATCCACTTAGTTCAAATGCAGTTTACTATTAAAATCAATTATTTAATGTAAGAGTTATTTTTTAAGTTTATATAAATTAATATGATCTTTTTTCTTTTTTTGATGTGTGGTGCGTGAGTGATAACTTACTTATGGACAATAATGGACGATAATGAACACTTCAACACTCATCCTCACATATGGATGTTCTTGGAATATTTGGACCACCATCAAGGTTATGGAAAAATGAATATCCTTAATTTTAAAGGTATGTTTAATCATTGGTTTGATTACATGCACAGTTATAAAGACTCAATAATAAATCGACCTTTGATATCATATTAGAATTTAATAAATGGGTCAAAACAATCTAAAGAAAGAGGAAATTAAAAGAGGGTACCCAAATTTGAACTTATAGGAAGTTTACTACAAAACCAATTAGTAATCATAGCAGTTTCTCAAGATTTTAAAGTGATATATCCTATTTTTCCTTTTTTGATGTGAGGTAACTCACATATGAACAATAATACACACTTCAATGTGTTCTTGTATTTATGTTTGAATTAGAATATATTACGAAAAGATAATTTTAAATAAGAATATTTTCAATGCATATTTTATTTACTGTTCTCTTCGTTTTTATTTGTTTTACTTATTTTTTTATAAATGAAATATTCATAATGTTTTTCTTAGTAAAATGATTCTATTTTGGTATATTTGTTTGGATAAAAATAATCTAATTTGTTTAACCCATTTTTCCAAGAAAACATCACATAATTCCCTATTTAACTTCCAAAATTTAATTATTTGATTCTGGTACATCTTCCTTCATCAACTATCCCTCTTTTTACTAAATTCATTTACCCATTTTTACAATTTCAAGCAATAATAATTACTTGCTTATTTCATTTAATAATAATTCTTAATGAAATCTTACCGTCCACTTATTATAACTATCCTTAGTTTCTTCCTATTTCCAAATAGAAAGAACAAAAAAATTAGAAAGTATATGATACTACAAATTATTCAAAACTTTGATATTTTTTACATATATGGAATACTTGAACATATTTCATTTCACTTTAGGAAAAACTACTTTAAAAACTTTTAATAAGGGGAATATTTTTAGTTCAAATATAAAAATTAGCACTTTATACAAATATAAATTATTTTATATTTTTCATTAGATATATGTATGTATTTAAAGTTAATACCTTAGAAATTAAGATGGTGAAAGATCGAGCTAGAAGCTCCCAAAGAAAAGAGTTGCCCCTATCAATGTGGTCAAGACCTTCTCTCCCAAGAAAGACAAGAACCATGCTCCCTCCGGGGGTTAGTTCTTGAGATCGGAGCCTTAGAAATCTCGAAAAATCCTCTCTAAATTGTTGTGCATATGCTCTTATTATTGTTTGAGGACTCCTTTCACATATGTAGATGCATCCTTTATTCATGGACTTCCCATTCTCGTCATAAATCCCCGCTGGAATCTGACTCAACAACAATAACAATGTTAAAGTCTTAATCTCAAAATATTAAAAAGTTAATTTTTTTTAAAAATGATATTCTCTCTGATTCATTTTGAAGGTTGCGTTTGGATTATTCATTTTTTTAATTTAAAAATATATTCATGAAATCTTATTATATTCATTTTGATATAATTTTAAATTACTTTTTATATAATTTATTTATATATAATGATAATTGAATTATACTTAAAATCTATGAAAAAGTCAAATATAACGAACAAATAAAAACCAACGGAGCACTACTTATAATTTGCAATATTAGAAAGAATTTGAGAATCACAAAATATAAGAAGTCATTTTCAAATTTTCAAATTCACCTACTTTTAAAACATGGGTTGAATTGACTCAAATTCAAAATCGAATTTCATTTATTTGTCAAACATTAAATCTGAAACAATTCTAGATTTTCAAATGAAATTATTGTTCCCAAACACAGTATGTTTTACATTTTTTTTTGTAAAGATAAGTCATCGAGGGTGTTTGAAAATTATTTTTTTTGGCTTTTTGGTTGACTTTTAAATTTTTTTTACTTTTTCTCTAATAAACAACAATTAAATATTATAAATTGCAACCAGGTTAAAAGGCTAGATCATCGGTCAATCTAGATAATTCGGTCAACAAATCTATCTAACAACTATTTGCCAAACATGCGCTTTTTCGCTCTACCAAAAAAATACTATCAATAATAAGATTAAATAAGAAAATAATATAATTTGCAACGGATCGGATGATTAAACAAAAAAGAATAATATGAACAGCTAGCAAAGAAAAACATTTTAGCTCAAGTTAAGGTAAGCCACTGATATGGGCCATTAGTTAGAAGGAAAAGAAACTATGTTGATGTTGTAGAATGGAATGGACCCTACTACATTGATAGGAGAAACAACTAAACTTGTTCCAAATGGTCACAATCACAGGGTCAAAAGGCAACTTTTTTGTATTGTGTGATTTGATAGAGTATCGGCCTATCTTCATTCAATTATAATTGTTCTTATCGTAAAATATGTATTTATCAATCTTACTTATCTACCATTGTCACATTTTTAGTTTCTTGCGTCTAATCTTAAAATTTCTCTAAATTGCACTAACCTACTTTACTATTTATTTCAATAATATTCTTTTATGTCTTCCAATTTAAATTACTTTTTATTTTAGTTTATCTTATTATTTTTTCATCATTTTCTTAACAGTAATCCCACTTTCTTCTTTTAATTTTATATACAAAGTTATACTCTTTCTTCATTCTAACTACTCATTTCTATCATAATTATTTTTTTGTCCCATTTACCAACCTAATTCCCCTTCTACTGAATTTTATTATTCTGCAACTTATGCAAAATGAAAGGGAGATAGTAAAAAAAAAAAATTCTTATACAAATTTTTTAGATAATTAATCGGACAATTTGATATATGATAAGTTGAGAAAAGTGGTTCTTATTCCGACAAAAACAAGATTCTAATCTCCAATCCTCTTAGTCTTGAATTTCTTCTTTATAAGAGAAAAAACACTCGCATGCAAATATTAATATTAAAATTTAAAAGAATAAAGGAAATTATTTATGAATTATATGATAAACCATTAATTCAAGTATATAAAGGCATAAGTTTTAAAGTGAGAATAGAAGAAAATATGGCTAAAAATGGTTTAATTTGTAGTTGGTAATAAATCTTATAGTGTAAATAATTTTGGACTTCTAAACAATTGTTTTTTACAAAACTCTTATACATAATATGTAATAAAAAAAAAATATGTAAGCAAAATTATGCATTTATTTTACTAGTCTTAACAATTAAGCGAAACTAGATCTTTGAACGTTCTCTTTACCTAGTGGCAGATTATATATAATTCCTTCATTCTATTATACTTATTACATTATATGTCTTACACAATTCTATTTAATTTTTATTATATGTATTTTAAAATATACATAACGAGAATTCAAAAAATTTCTAATAAAAATATTCAATTAGACGATTTATGCAAGCTATTACTTAATTATTTTATAAATATCCATTTATATTCGTAATCCTTCATTTATTATTATTTTTTTTCATGACAACTTTGCCACGGCTTTCAAAGAAAAACAAAAGGAGGTGTTTTTATAAATAAATTACTAAAAAGGTGGCACTAAATAAATTTCTCTTATTTGTTTGTCTTGATCATTGTCCTATGCCCCCCCTCCACTCAAAGAAAAACATTTTTCCCTTGTCCAATTATTCCCTTTGGTCCCAATTTTATTGTCCCATATATACCATTCCATTCTAACATTTCTTTTAAAAAAGAAGTTCAAAGAAATGAGAAATATGTGAGTGGGTTAGCAATAATTAGTACTAATTGTGATTATTGTAACTCAACAACTTTCTAAGAACTAAAATAATATATTTGTAATCAAAAAAATAGTTAAAATACTTACGGTAAGGTTAAAGTTTCATTAGGGGACAAGTACAAAATATATTAATATTAATAAGAGAATTAAGAACAAATATATATTGAAAGTTGGGGACAAAAAGGATTTATATAATTGTTATGTGGACCTTTATTTAGTTCTTACAAATAATCATTTAGTTCCATGTTAATGGTTTGTCTCCCATTTCATAATATAGAGAGCATTTAAGATTGTAGAAAATGGGGTTAGTGTTTTATAACAAGTTTTGCTAATAGTATATAATTTTCTTACATGTAATATTTTAATTCTTGTCTACTCACTCGTTAAATATATTTTATTTGCTTATTAGTATATTTTATTTGCTTATTAGTAGAAATTGTCAGTGTTTTTTCTAATCTTAAGTAGTAGTGAATTTAGTATTTGTAAATGTTTACTTTAAAAAGGTTAAAATTAGAGTTGTTTAAACCGATTTAAAAATCAGATAATCAAACTTTACTTTGATGAGGCTTCAAAATTAAATTAAAATTATGTAAAAATTAATATAGACATAAGATCTGATTTTAAATCACAATCGAAAATAAGTAATCTGAAATAGAAATATTTTTATTAATATTACACTAATATTTCATTATATTTCCTCCAACTAACACTTGACAATCAAACCAAGTGTCAAAAGTTAACTTCAGACTTGTTTGTATTGTACTCTTAACTAGTAAGTACGGATAAATTAAACTTTATCTTATATGTTTTTTATTGTAGGAGAATATAATTGGGTTTCAATGGAGTATTATTGTTTGTACTTTGAGAAATCATGTACTCTTATGCTAATATACCCCCCCATATCATAAAACTTTCAACTACTAAGAATAAACCATAATTCTAGGAGTATAAGACAATCTAGTTTAAAACTTCTAGATTAAAATTTTAGATTAGGGGTTGAAATTTTTTTTTTTTATATTACAAATTTTTAAATAAAACGCTTTTATGATGACACCATTTTTAATAGATTGATCTATGTATATTTAGCGTATTTAAATAATCATTTATAATTTTAAAGTGATTAAGAAAAATAGACTAATTATATAGATTCATCTTTTCATACGGATGAGTTGTTTCCTTTTATTTTTTAAGTGCTTTGAAAAAAAAAAACATTTTTCAATTTATAACTTGACGAATAACTCATACCATTTTCAATTAGTTTAAATTAGTTGTCTTCTCATCGGAGTTGTTCAGACCTAATTTCTAAAATCTAAAACTTTATAACATAAATTCAATTCTTACTAAATATATGAAGAATTAAGTTCAATTTCCTTGTATATAGGAATTATCTAGCCTAATCCAAATAAAAAATGAAAAAATGAAGTACCTTAGAAAGCCAGTGTAAACTGTAGGAAGAGTAAATGAAGTGCAAGAAATTTGGAGGAAAAATAGGATCATAAAAAGAGCCAGGAGAAGCCGCAACAAATAAAGAAGGACGTAAATGCCCTCTTTTTTCCTCATCAAAAAACTCTGGTAATGCTCTGAATATTGAGTTGAAGTCATTTGTTGGGAGATCATTCAGGTACACTGAAACTGATGACAGTTTTGCCTGGGTTTTCATCGTCGATGATTTTGGACCGTTGATTAGAGTTGTACGATAAGCATCCTCCACCGCTTGATACAAATCTTTAATCATAGATAATGAATTTAATCCAGAGGAACAACCCAAATCTGCCATTGCTAGGATTTCTGGAGTTGTGCGCATGTATACTTCTTGAATTGCCTCTAATGTTATGTGTTTCACCATATCTGAGGCTTTTTTCTGTATCATTTAATGATAATTATTTTAATTTGTATTGTTAATTAATTATAATTAGAAAAAATTGGCATTAATAATCTAACTTTTCACCAATTTGGTGTAAATAATCAAATCTTTGTAACACATATATTTGTCCACAATGTATTATACTCCCTCCCAACCAATTTAGATGTCCCATTTGTTTGGGCACGGTTATTAAGGATGGTGTGGAGTCCATTAAAAAGGATAACTAGTATATGGGGGTATATTCGTAATTACTTGTGTGAACTAAGGATATTTAGGTAAAAAAATTAACAAAAATAGAAATGGGACAACTAAAAAGACTTTGCCAAATAAGGAAATGGGATAACTAAATTGATTCTGAGGAAGTATTATTTATAATTGTAGGTAATAATAGGGTATGTTGCCAACAAACTAAGATAAAAGTTAGATTTTTCACACTAAATTAAAGAAAAAATATTGGATTTTTAAAAAATAATTTAAAGAGATTATTCACAGTGAACAAAATATCAATTTTTTTTTTGTTGTAATAATTTGTTATAAGATTATGTTTATTTATGAAAAAATGAGTGATTAGAGAGAATATTACCTGAAGAGAGGAATTTCTGGAGTAGCTAGTCTCATCATGTCCTCCTTTCATGTGAAAGATGTTTTCAACATCCATTTGTTTTAGTAGTTGTTGATTAGTTGGGACTTGGCAGGTTTTTTGTGTCTAGCTCTCTACTCAAGTCTTAAGAGTTGCCTGTTTACCACTTTATTTGATCACATTATATAGGGGGGTTGTATGCTTGGGACTTGGGAGATTCTAGATAACTTCTTGTACTTCATATTTCATCTTTCACCCGTAATTTGTCGGAAGGGCAAAGCAATGAGTAGTCGGTGATGTTAATTAATATTACTTAAATTTTTTGAAAATAAAATAGTACTCGCTCCTATTCACTTTAAGAATCTCATTTGACTTTTTATGAATTTTAATGAAAGTTAAAAGTAAGATCTTAAGGGTAGGAAAGAGAGTGGTATTATTGATTTTTAATGTAAGGGAGAAAAATTAGTATGGATAATAGAGGGTATAATTGAAAATAGGATAAAGCTACTAAGGGCATAAAAGTCAAAAACCCATATCAAAAATAAAAATGAGACAATTAAGAGATTTAACCATAAAAGAAAATGGAACACATAAGCTGAATAGGAGGGAGTAGTATTTACTCCCTCCGTTCCTATTTGTTCTTCCTATTTGGGTATTTCACAAAGATTAAGAAAAAGAGAATCTTTGATGGTAGTGGGTATTATTTTAATTATATAATAGTGGGAAGTAATGATTGTATTGGAAGTATGAGGTTGTAGTGGGTATTATTTTAATTAAATAGTAGTGTGAAGTAATGATTGTATTGGAAATATGAGGTTGTAGTGGGTATCATTTTAATTAAATAGTAGTGTGAAGTAATGATTGTATTGGAAGTATGAGAGAGAAAATAATTATAAATAAAAGAAAATGGGTACATTAAAAGAAAAGGGGGATTTTAAGGGGTAAAAGTGAGATAAAAACTTTCTAAAAATAGAAAGTATTCTAAAGTGGAAGAACTTTTGAAACTACTCGTTATAGTAATGTGGAAGATCAAAAAGGAACGGAAGGAGTAGTAAGTTTACTATGTTAAATAGAGTAGTTGTCTTATAACTCTTGTAATTCAAACCGCCTACCATATTACCCTTTTTATTTTTTAAAATTATATAAAAATTTACCTGATTTAAAGTTGAAATATCCGATCAATTCGACATTGCAATTTGCAGTAATATTCATTTCTTATTTTCTTTTTTCCTTTGTTTATCTTCCTCACCGGCTCTAGCTCCATCGTTCGGCAACCAACATTCATTTCATGTACGTTTCGTTCTTTGGTTACTCAAATATTTTGCTAAATTTCCTTTTTTTTTTTTTAATTTAACATTGTTTCTTCACTTAATTCAATTATTCAAACAAGATTTTGTAAACGATTTTAGATTTCATCTTTCACTCTAGAAAATCATCAACTCCTCTCCCAACAATAATACTCCAATCTTCTTTAAAATTTAATGATAAATTCCATTGTTAAGAGCCTAAATTAAAGCCCTTTAATTTTCTCTCACAAATCAAATGTTCATTATGCACAAAAGGGTTAGAATGGGTACAACTTTAGGATTAAGAGGACAAAGTATAAGAAATGAACAAATGTTTTCAGTATTGCTTTTATTTTTACCACTTTGCTTTATCACTTTGGTATTATTAATACTCGCTCCTATTCACCTTATGAGTCCCTCGTCACGGATTTTAAGGAGAGTCAAAAGTGGGACCCTAAGGGTAGAAAAGAGAGTGGTATTATGAATTTTTAATGTAAGGGAGAAAAATTAGTATGAGTAATGAAGGATATAATTGAAAATATAATATAGTAAAATAGAAATGAGACAATTAAGGTGACTTGACCATAAAAGGAAATGAGATATAATTTTGTATATATTTAGTTTTTATTTTATATGCTTAATTTAGGTTGTTTCCTTATTATTAGCTAATTTGGTGGCTAAATTGTAGCCTACTAAAACATCACATATTGTATATATTTGTCTCTATGATTCAATACAAACAAAGAAATTAACTTACTTCATATTAGAGCTTATGATCCTATTCTCTCCATTCTTCTAACCTTAGCCGCCATTATCTTCCTCTCAATTGATCATATTCTCATTTACCTCTTTTCCCAAGGCAGATTCAACCAAATCCCATCTCGCACTCACCGATACTAATGTCAAATCTCTTATTCCCGTAATATTAGACAACGAGCAAATTACGAGCAAACAACCACGTCAACATAATCCACACCAGCCACGCCACTACATCCCACCGCCACCACTGACAGTGTACGTGGCAGCCTACTTGGGGAGGATGTACCGTTTCTGATTTTACTAACAATTAAACTCGACAGGCGTATTTATGATCCGAAAATTATACTACCTTCGTTCTTTAAATCTTACACCATTTAACTTTATTCGTTTTCAATTATTAATATCTCTATTTATGTTTTATCAAAAAATTATGAAAACTACAAATTAATATATTTTAGATCGAGACGATTCAAACAAAATCCCATATAACTACGTTTTAATTTATAAATTAACCACAATAAAAGTGTCAAATTTTCCTGATGAATAGTGCATGACTTGCTTGATGCTCTGACCACACCATCATTCAACCCAACTACAGCCCTATAATACAGATGCAATTCCCTTAATCGTAGCCTATCAACAACACTCTGCAGACCTAACTCCCTTACCCGAACCCCTATAGCCTCCCTATCTAGTTGCTGCCTGAAGCACAACAATTTACTTTCATACCATATAGCCCAACTCCATCCATTCAAGATCAATCTTAACATTGTTTACTTTCTCCCCCACAAAAGGTTCAACCATAATTAAGAAGCCGATATGGTGTCTTTAAACCAAATGCAAAATACCATGAGAGCTTACAAAATGACCCTTACCTATATATTCACTAGTAGCTCACCAAGACCGTAATTGAAAGATGACCATACTGTGGAATACTGTGCTCTTATATTGAAAATAGAACGTAAGATTTAGTCCCTTGGCCACTCTATGTTAATTTGCTTAGATTAATATGGATATTTTGACATATAAAGTATTATGATTCTTGGCCTATAAAGTATTATGATTCTTGGCCTATACATCAGCTTGATGTTATATTAAGAATATATATTTTTTTTTTTAATGAGGATCTTAATGGAACATTTTTGTGATCCTCAATATCCAATTTATATAAACTCAACAAATTATTTTATAGTCTCAAGCAAACTCCCCATGTATGGTATAATCGTTTTGTTTCTGACATATTTAAAATTGACTTCACTCATATCACTTATGATAATAATTTGTTCATTAACAAGCATGGTTGTCAAACGACATATCTTTCTTTTATGTGTAGATGACATAATAATCATGACTTCTAGTACTTCTCTACGACAATATATTATTCAGATGTTGAGTTTCGAATTAACTATAAAGGATCTAGGTCCTTAAATTTACATGGGTATTGCAGTTATAAGATATTCGAGTGGCTTATTCTTATAACAATCTAGTATGCCTTTGAGATTCTTCCCCGGGCTGGTATGTCATCATGTAAATCTTATCCAACTCCGGTTGACACCAAATCCAAACGTAGTGCTCACTCTAATCATTATATGATGATTAATCACTTTATCGTAGTCTTGCCGATTCTCTATAACAACTTACTTTTACTAGGCCTAATATTTCATATGTTATTCAACAAGTTTGTCTTTTTATGCATTATCCTATACTTTCTCTCGCATGCAAGTTCTCCAACGTTGCGATACTTCAAAGGTACTATTCTTATGCTATTCATCTTGTTTAGTCTCATGTCACCTATCTACTTGCATATACTGATGTAAATTGGGGTACACTAGTGGAAAAAAGTTAATTTGCTGCAAAACATGAGCTGTGATTTCTAGAAGAAGCAACATAAAATTAATAGAAAAAATAAGGAAAAAAAGCATATAACACATTATAAAAAAAAGGGTTAGGTATATGCTGCAGTTCAAGAAAAACCGCAGCATATAACACTTTACATGCTGCGGTTTTTCAGGAATCGTAGCATATACCTATTACTAGTGGAAAAAACCTCGTTTGCTGCGTTTTTTGGCCATAATATGCTGCGGTTTTGGCCCCAAGCATTAGTGATAGCAGCAGATGGCCTATTATAAATGTTGCGGTTTTAAACCGCAGCAGAAAAGTGCAGAATATGCTGCGGGCATCCCAAAAACCGCAGCATATAATCATACACTATATGCTGCGGTTTTAAGGAGGCCCACAACATTTATATATATATTTTTTTCGTTTTCGTTTAATACTATTAAATAATCCAATAATGTACAATGTAATAAACAATGATTAATCCAATGATAATCACCAATTAAGACCAATAATCACCAATAATCTCTTTGTAAACTCTCGATCGTATATATAATATAATAATATGTACATATACAAATTAAAGTCCTAAATCCAAACTAATTACATTATTTACCAAGAACAAAAATTAGCAAGATACGTGGCAATTTTGTTTTTCAATTCGCGTATTTTCCCATCTCTCAAAGGGCGTGTTTTCCTTGGAATGTCGTATAAAATCTATAATATAATATAAAATTAAAAGATACATAAACATTAGATATTATAATTTAAGAACGTAATAAATACTTATAGCATTTATGTTTTCGACTCCAACCTCCTTCACGCATTGTAAGATATCGTCCATGTATTTGAGAGTGTAGTAACCGCAATCAATGGAATTATAAGCTTGTTTAAAGCACTAAGAGAAAATAGATGTTAGTTGCAAAAACGCTTAAAAACCCTTAAAATTGCAACTTAGCACGTAATTTCCAGCATATGACTATGATTTACAATTCTAACCACTTCAACACAATAACATATACCAAATAATGTTGTGTGCCAAGTTTCGTGCAAAACAAACCAAGTTTGAGCTACTTTATGCGCGAAAGTGCCAAAGCAATTAAAAACCCTTAAAATCGCAACTTAGCACGTAATTTTTAGCATATGACTATGATTTACAATTCTAACCACTTCAATACAACAATTTATAGCAAACATATTTAACCCTAAAAATATATACTTTGAATAATTAACATTATTGTATACTTCATACTTCATATTCTAATTCTATATAATCAAACATATTCTAATTATATACTTCATACTTCAATATTAAGCACTACATTGTAAATAACATCATATTCAAAATATAAATAATAAAATTAAATCATTTAACCTTAGAAATATAAGTATTCTAATTCTAATAATTAAAGACAAGTATAACAACAGACCACATTTTTAACAAAATATGCAAATAATTAACAAACCACACAAACCACATTCACAAATAATTACTAAATATGCAAATAATTAACAAACCACATTTTTAACTAAATTACTAAATTACAAGTGAAACAATAAAAATATAAACTTGCAATTTTACAAAACAAATAGAAATTACCTTGATTTCGTGAGTTATGTAATAATCTACAAAGAAAAACAAAAAAAATTAGCCCTAATTTTCGTATGTATTGAACTTGCAAAAAACTTAAAATTTTGAAAATTAGCCCTAATTTGTATATATTTTGATATATTGTAATCTCTTAATTTGGTAATTAGAATATCTTGCATTACTTCATTTCTAATGAATGTAACGCTTTTCAATCAAGATAAGGTAACGCAAGAAAACAAGGTAAAATAAGACAAGACAAAGCAAGACAAATATTCTTTCAACACTGGGGCGAGTCTACATTGATTCGATGCTGTCAACTGACAGCATTTGAATCATGTAGAATCCAGATTCATAAAATTGTGAATAGTCTAGATGGCTTAGTTGGTAAATGTGTTGGTGTTTGACAGCATGATGTCACGCATGGCTCGTAGCCCCCACACAAGACAGAGGCACGAAACTTGGTATCTGGGTGTCTTACATCAGAAGGAGGTTATAGAGACTTCCGGAATCATCAAGAAGGTTCTGGAGAACACTAGAAGGTTCCGGAGAACTCTAGAAGGTTCCGGAGAACTCTTGAAGGAGCCTTGTAAATATCTAGTGTCTAGAATTCTCTAGGCAACTCTTGTACATACTTTAGAGTATCTTAACACTTGTGATTGTGTAGAATTCTCTAGAAAGATGTAATCTATATCCCTCCATTTGAGGAGGTTAGAATGTTCTAGAATTAGGACAAGTAGTAAGGGGTGTTGCCTATAAATACCCCAAGGCATTCATTTGTACACAACAACTTGAGAGTTCACTTGTAAAGCTTTCCTTGTGCAATACATAAATCTAACTTACATTTTCCAACTCTTGTGTTCCTACTTACTTCACATCTTCTCAAAGTCTTAGCCAAATCCACACAAACACACCAACTACATCATTTAGCAATACACCTTTGGGGTTTGCCTGACTTGTCTTACGACGGGAGTGTAAGCAAGTGGCACACGTAAGACTAGGGAAAGAGTCGACACGTGACAATGAGCTGTAGTTCAAGCGTCTAACATACACATCTTGCTAAATTGTTTTTTTTTTCTTAATTGAGATTGAATTTTTTAGGATTTTTTCGAAAACTACTAGTGATTTTATGTTAACCGATGATGTTAGTATTTTATTTAAATTAAATGATGGAAATTAGAATGATTAAATAATAGTGAAATAATGTTATTTTTATAGTGCATTTTTTATTTTTATTTATAAATTGTAGAATAATGATTAACATTGGTTCGTTATTTAGTATATTAATTAGTTGGTCATTTGGAACGATAATGTTATAACTTATTTTGAATAATATTTTATTTTAAAAATTTTCAAATGAATATATTATTACAGTTTTCAAAAATATCAAAATTCGCCGTAGATAATTATCTTTATCAAATTCAAAACGTTGAATATAAGTTTTTCTCATTATTGAATGTACTTTATATATTTAATTACCCTTTTTCAACAAATACGTACATGACGAAAACATAGTTTTCAGGGTATGTATTTTATCTGGCAATGATTAGACTACGTATTATGCTTTGAGATTGTCTAGTCGATTCATTTGGTGACTTTATACAATGCGTTGATCAATTATTAGTTTGTTTCAAAGGATTTGTAATTGGAATTGGTGTTGAATTCTAACACACCATTGCGATGAAGCATTGAAGCCTCCACAAACTTAGTGATGTATCTATCATACAATCCTTTTTCGCTACAACAAGTTAAGTCGCAATTATTTCTTGAAAAAAATATATAGATTAATTTAAATTACTCATGATTTTTCTATAATAATTCCACCTATATTAATCATGAATAATTTCAACTTTAGGGGTTATTTTGCTAGAGTAAACCCACAAACTACATGACTTGCTATACCAAGTTTTATTTTTAAAAAAAGATAATTTAAAATAAAATGTCGAAAAAATTGTTCAAAAAAAATTATGATTTTTTTATTAGTTAGAATTTTTTATGTAAATTTTAAAATTTTCTCTAATTTTAAATTAATTTTCAGTTTATTTTTATGGTGAATTAGCTACTTTAACAGATCATCGGATCATCTAAGTTTACTTAGGAAAATACACCTTAGGGATTATTTATAGTTAAGTAATAATTGAGATTATTATATGAAAATCATAAAAATGTTGGATTATTTTAGGTAGTTTTTCCTTATTTCTTTTGTCCATAACTTTGCTACAAATGCAATTTGGAGCTATTTATAGTAAGAGAAAAAACGGCTATGTTATAGATAAGTGGGAGAAATGCATGTATAAGATGAAAAAAAAAAGTTAAATATATGGATCAGAGAAAAATTGTTAGCCATGATCAGTTAAAGAAAATGCAGCAAAATTCGTCAAACGAACTAAAAAAATGTCGCATAACTTGTGGAAAATAAGGAGTAGTGTTGGGATTCCCGGCTTCTCCATGTGCTATCGTTAATACTCTTGAGGAATTTAGCTTCTTAAAATTAAATTTCTCTTAACAACACTAAACCTTCTTAATTTCAATAGTTAAAGAATGCGAAACTAAGAAATTAAAGTTAAGTCTTTGGTATTTTCAATTTGAAACCCTTTTTAGCTGCCCTAATACAAATAAGGTAAGTGTCATTTGATTTTTATGAAAGAAAATGTCATTTGATTAGAACATAGTTTTCATAATTATTCCCTTTAACTCTATTTTAGAAATTAATTTCAATTTTGACATTATTTGTGAGGGTATCAAATCAAATTCTTCGATAATCAATGAGTTTTACGATATTGAGATTACAATATTATTTTTTTTTACATAACTTTTAAACTTATATCAAATCAACAAAACTAGAATTCATTAACCGTATAATAAGTCAAAGAATTTTATTTGTCATTTGTCTATTAAATTTCAGGAACGACTATGGAGCTCGTTTGAGCATGCATGTTCACGAATAATGTGTTGATTCATTGAATGGACTTTACTATGTGTGTTTGGTACAAGCTAAGTAAAAAATAAATAATACCATTTACTCTATAAATAGAGAGCATGGGAGTCAAATTGATGATTTGGAATGGTCATGGGTCGATTCTGAGATATCAACCCAGACCCAAACCCAAATTCAAACACATTAATTGTTGATGGACTATATCTAGACCTAATCCTTGATCTTTAGGGTCTGAAAATTCTAGATCTAGACTTGAACATGTCGAGTCTAATGGATTTAGTGTCCTAAACATGTCTTAAATGAGTCTACGTTTAATTATTTATATTTAAACTTTTTTATATTTTAGATGTCTTATTAGTATTAAATGAGTATCTGGATTGTATTTAAGTCTAAAATTGAGACCAAATAAACATTGAAATAGATTTAAAATGAATTTAAAGTTTCTTTTGAGTTGTGTAATAGGTCGGATCTAAAGCCGGTCAGGGAAGCTAAGGGTCTAGCAGTTTTGAGACATAAAATGGATCTAGAGAAGGGTTTGAACATATTGTTATAATTATTAAAATATTATTATAATTATATATGTTAAATAAAATGTACTAATTGGAAACGAATTGTAAGACTCAATATATTTCAAGGTAAGGTCACTAATACAAACAACTTTATGGTATTATCTATTATGAAATATTTTTACTAGTAGCAATGCTTAAATTCATTAGAACGCTTAATGCTTGTTACTCTCTATGGCTATGAGATAGGGTAGATAAATGTCAAAATTGCTTACTTTTATGAGTTCTTGAAAGAGGATGTGTGCATGACACAACATGAAGATTTTAAGGAACTAGAAAATAAATCCAAAGAAGGTAAGTAAGCTTCAAAAGTCCAATCATGAGTTAACGAAAACAACTCAAACTTTAGAATCTTCATTTTGATTAGGCAATCAAAACGATATCATTTTCTCAAACTAAGATGAAGCTTGTGTTTATAGCAAGTTGAGTGGGAGTAGGCGAATCTACTCGGTTTCATATGTTGATGACATACTACTCATAGGAAATAATATTCTATTTTTAGCCTGGTTAAATAGTTGCTTAACAATTGTTTCATTATAAAAGTTCTTAAAAAAGATGACTATATTTTGGGATCAATATTTATAGAGATAGGTCTAAATAATTGATTGAAGTTATTCAAAATACTTATATTAATAAGGTTCGTACTGGGTTTTTATGAAAGGCAAAGATAAGATTTTTCCCCGTACAACATGGTTTGCCACTTACGCCTTGGCAATAAAGTCCATCATGTATTCTATGATTTTGTATTCAAATTAGTCATGTTAATTTGTAATGACACTTGAATATAATTTTTTTTATATTTATTAATAAAGTTATCATTCTAATTTAATCATGGTTTGTTGTTAAATAAAATGTACTTAAAGAATGTTATAAAGTTTAATACTTTTGTCAAATAGCTGTGTCAATGAATAAAACCCTATTAAATATATAACAGTTAAATAAAATAATTTTTATCGAATATCACTAGTCTAAATTATTAATTGGATGTACTAAGTTAAGCATAAACTAGTTTGTAAATTAACAAATAGCATAGTCGTTTCATGGATTTAGGAGCATGTAGATTGTCTAGTTATTTACATTGATATGTATGGTGACATATATTGGATATACTTTCTTAATATTCTTCAAAAAGTTTAAAGAAATTTAGAGTTTTATATAGTGGGATCATGTGTACGATATTATTCTCATTTAGTGATTCGTATATTTTCATAGTTTTAAACATCGCATCGTAAAAGGTGACATTAAAATAAAATGCTTAGGGTTGCTAAAAGTTAAGTGAGAATTTTTGTTATACAAGATTGTATAAGTCCTCCTGTCTATTAACAATGGATTAAGGTGTTGATCATTTGTTTCGACACTTCAAGTTTCGATTTTAAGAAATAAATTTTAATTCGGTATGGGAGACAGGATATGTTATTTTGTTTTCAAATTTGACAGCAAGTGACTTAAGAAATTTGTGGTTACACACTAGTTCTTAGAGAAGGGAGAGTTAGAAGAATAATGTCATTCAGTCAAGTGTAATAACTAAATATAAATAGGAAAAATTACAAAGATAAAATAACTTTAATTATTTTAGGTGATCATAGTGTTTTGATAAACCAAATTTGATATGTATACTAATTAAATTTGTTTATTGATGATTAATGGGATCCCTATGAGGTCACCTATATACATATCGACTGGATAATAATGCCAAACATAAGAGGATCATTGGTTATGTGAGAGGAGTTGCAAGAGTTTATCATGTGTTATAATTGTGAATTAAACACATAACGAAATTATACATGGTTATTTTTGGACCGAGTGATGATTAATTTATATAAATATGTGTATATATTTTATAAGTTTATTCACTGTTTAAGATTATAAATATGTGTACAAATTTTCTTAAGTAAAAAGTCCACCTTATTAGTATTAAGAAAATGAGTTTTCTTATTCTTTACTACCATATATGGTGGTTCGTTCGGTGTTTATAAACTAATATTAAAGAAATGATATTTGACGTTCAGAAATCTCCATTTATTAATATTCATATCTGATTTTTATTTACAATTCATGCATCAAAAATATGAAAATTTTCATTCAATAATTCAAAATATAATATCCATTGAAGTCTATTTAAATGTTAAAAAATTATTTTTAAAAATTCCATAAAACACATCTTAATTTCTTTGGATACATCATTTATAAAAGACAAACAACTAGTGCCAAAACTATTGACCCTAAAATCTATGATACCAAACTTCATGATTAGAGTAATATTTTAGAGTTTTGTTGCATTTATGGTGTGTTGGGGGAGAAATATCCATTGACTACTTTGGTAACTTAAGTAGGTACAAATAGCACTACAGGTTAGCACTACAACTATCATATATAGTAATAATGATAATATTATAATATAAAATAAGGAATCTATCGAATCAAGATTTCGTTAAGATTTGTGGAAGACACGTCTCTTACGCCACAAGTATACGTGCTAGGTGAAGTGGGCACACCAGGCCCGAGACGGGGCCGCATATGGGCCTCTCAGTCGCATATAACATCTTATACATTCAATAATTATCCAACTCGTTTGGCCCCTACCCAATAATGTTTATTGTGCCTTCTGACTATGTCTCCATCATTTTTTTTTAACTTAGCTTCTTTTTTGTATCATTTTTAGAATTTATTCCAAGATAATTAAATAAATGAAAAAAATAAAATTAGCACCATTTGTTGTGCCTTCTAACTATGTTGAGAGAAGGTTAATAAGAATCAACTTAGATCTTATATGAAAATAAGATATTTATCGATTGTTGCTACTACTACGACAAAACCAAATTCTCTCTTTATTACATTTTAAATATACAAATTTTGATATCTAATTAACTTCACCTTTAAAGATTTCTAAAGAAGATAATGGTCATAAATATTGAATTTTATGAGATAGTACTCAGACTTAATAATTGGTATCTTGAAGTATGAACCGATAGTTGTAGTAGAATACCTACAATTATCATTATTATTGTCACTTTTAAAGAAATAATTTTTGAATTCCAATAACCCAAAAAGAATCCTTAATTTACATAGAAAAAATAATTGTTATTATAAATACTTTTAAAAAAATAATTTAAACCAGTGATGACCCAAAAAAAAAGCATTAAAATGGTAAAATTGTGATATTTGATTTTTTTGGATATAAAATTTTATGTAACGCACTACGCATAATTTTTAAGTATTAATGCATTTATGTATTCATTAAAAAATTTCATTGATATATGTGTCCTTAAACACTTAAGATGTATGTCTATATAAAAATGCCACTAAAAAATATACTAAAAAGTTGAATAATAACTTTAAAATTTTAGTTTTCACAGTTATTAAGTAATTTTTTTTTACCAATTATCATTACAAGTGTTTCAAAATTTTGATTTTCAATAACACAATACTCCTAAGTACGTAAAAACAAGTCTAAACTTATGAAGAATAAAATGGGGGAGGGTAAAAAACTAGCTTTGACCAATGAATTGATGTGTGAAGTACTCATTACATAAATTATAGTTATGGCATTTAGTGGCAGGCATAGGAATTTATCCAGATTGAGACCATGGTTGACCTTATGTATTTTTGTCTACTGGTTTTATGATGTAGAGTTGTAGACGGACAGGTCATAATACCGATCTCCCCTACTAGCTTACGTTGGATCACCAATGCTAGTCCTCCCTTACTTTAATTTAGCATTAAAAAAAAAGTGTTTTAAGAAAAGTGGATATTTGATAATAAATGAAAGAAAAGCTAATAGTGTAGATAAAATTAAAAAAGAGTTAGAGGATATGAATGATATTCAAAGTGAGTTAGAGTATATGAATGAAATTCAAAGAAAATGATGAGTCAATTTGCTAAAAATAAAAATAATGCAAAATAAGGTGGACAAATCACAATGGAAGGTTATGCTGAACGAGAGGGAAGAAGGGAGAATATAGGATAGGATCACTACTACTCATAGACGCGATGCCCCATTGTTATACGATACGAAGATTAAGAAATTGAGTATAATGAGTTATAATGGTGATATATTAAAATAAGAGATAGAATATAGAAAGTAAAAGCAACGAGTTTAAGTTCAAAAATAGAAGTGGAACAAGTTCAATAAGTGAACTTTCTGACACTCTCTTAATTGTCATCCCTCCATATCCAATTCTGGCAAATTCCAAATCTACAACACGTTGCTAAAACTGTAACACAACGTATACACATTTTCTTACATGTCATCATCATCATCATCATCCAATCCAGTAAATCCCGCTCATAGAAAAAAAACTATGGACGGGGTTTGGAGAGGGAAAGACGGCGGCAACTCATACCAATAGAAGAGAGCGCGGCCAAATGAGTCCCTCGGCTCGAGAAAGATACGGAGACGTAGCTATACAGAAAAAATAAAAAGGCCTAAAGTAGACGTAGCTATACACATGGATATGACGCCTCCAACTACCCCTATCCTTAGTCAGGCCCTCGGAGAGGTTTAGCTCACGCAAGTCAATTTTTATCTGCTCATCCCAAGTTCTCCTGAGTCTTCCTCGACTTCTCTTACCCTCTATTATAATGTTTTTTACTCTCCTCACAGGGTCAGCGAGAGTCTTTCTCTGCACATGTCCAAACCATCTCAATCTATATTTATCACCAAAAATTATATTTATCAAAAATCATGAATAATTAATTATAATGAAAACCTAAAAATAAATAATTCATGACTCCATATATGAGAACCATTCTTATATAAGAACTGTGAGAATCAATTTGACTAACAAAATAGAGTTGCTTTTTCACTAAAAAGGTGTTATTTTTAGACAAAAAGAATATTACTTTTTTTGAGAAAAGGTTGTACTTTTCGACAATAATGTATTGCTTTAAGAAAAAAATATTTTTTTCAAAAGAAAACTAAAAAAACTATTGCTTTTTACATAAAATTATTTTACTCTTCGGACAAAACTTGTTCAGAGATTAATAAACAAGAAAATTGATAAAGTACACTTTTTTTACATGAAAAGGTGTTACTTTAAGATAACAAATTATTACTTATAGACAAAAACATGTTACTTTAGCATTTTCTTAATTTTACTTATAGACAAATTATTACTTATATACAAAATTTTACTCTTTTACATAAAAAGGTGTTACACATAAAAGATATTATGTCATAAATCTGAAAAATGTTCTTAATTTATAACATAGTATCCTTCACTATATATATAATAATTAATAACTAAGAAAAATCCTTCTTATTTTAAGTACACTTCTTATTTCATCCTACATTTATATACATATGACAAATGAAACACCTTAAAATGGCAACTTGAAATTTCTTTAAAGAACAGAGGAAGCATATATACAAGGAGAAGTTCAGGTGCAAACAATACTTATCTCTGAACAGTGCGAACCTATTACTCTCTGGCAAAAGGTGTTACCATTGGATTATTTGTGGAATTGTTATGGTTGAAAATTAACACTTTTTAATGTAAAGGTAACACTTTTAAACACTTTTTGAAAAGTGTTACTGTTTGGTAAAAAAAATGTTACTTTTCAACCATAAAAATAACATGAAAAAAATTATAACACTTTTTTGCTTGAAAGTAACAGGTACGTACAATTCAAACATAAGAATTGTTCGCACCTGAACTTCTCCTTATCTATATAATATACTAATGAAGAAATGATTAGGACAAATTCGACTTTACAATGAAAATTTTCCCGCTTTTTTCATGTTCTTATTAGGCAAATATTTTTTAGCATATCATGTAATATCTTTTTGATTAGATATGTTTAATTGATTAGTTACAAAAAATTTTAAAATACACCTTATTTACTAATTTTTTTTACCATATACAATCAATTAAGTTATGTAGTATCTTTTAATTACAATGGATGATTATCAAATAAGATATTAATAATTTATGTAAAAAATTAACTTTCATTAAAATAGTTTTGTAATAAATTAAGAAAAGAAAATAATTTTGAAATAGTTTTCATAGATAATCCTACATATTACTTACATGGCTATTATAAAAAAAATGTACAAATCAAATAGATTACACATTGATTATTTAAGTAAAGAATTAGGATAAGATATCGGTAAAATAAATTTCAAATAATGATTTATCACCTATGTTTGACAAGTTTATAATACATAAATAAATAAATTAAGCTATACGTTAATTATTATAAAAAAATGTGTTCTTTAGGTTGAAAACTTATTTTAAGGTTTTACAAAGACATTGAACATAAATTATTTGTTCTATTATTTTAATGTGTTGATATTTTCTATTATTTTATGTAATTATTTATAATCTATATTGTTTAGTGCATAATTTTATAATTATGTTTTATATAGTAGTATATTAGTAATATGTATCTCAACCTGATAGTAATACTTTTACAATTTTTTTTTAACAAAATCAATTTATAATTTTAATATGCTTAGGAGTCATAACTTAACTTAGTTACACATATAAAAGTAGTAATTTTTTAAATAATTTATAAATCGTGCTTGGCACGGAAATATATATATATATATATATATATATATATATATATATATATATATATATATATATATATATATATATATATATATATATATATATATATATATATATATATATATATATATATATATATATATATATATATATATATATATATATATATATATATATATATATATATATATATATATATATATAGAGTGTACGTGTATATAGAGTCGAGTTCTAGTGCGAAGAATACTTAATTGTGAACTGTAAGAACCTGAACTTTCTGGCAAAAGGTGTTACTATTGGGTTTTTTTTTTTGAAATTGTTATGATCGAAAATTAACACTTTTTGAATGTAACAGTAATACTTTTTGAAAAGTGTTACTATTTATCAAACAAACATTACTTTTCAACCTTAAAAATCACATGAAAAAAAAATATAAGTCTATTCTGCTAGAAAAAACAGGTTTTCATTATATATACTCCTTCCGTTTCTTTAAAGAAGTATCTATTTGTCATTTTATGGTGTTCCATTCGTTGTTCCCAAAAAGATTCTTTCTATTATATCATAATTTTTGGATAAAAATAACCTCATTCATCCTTATTTAAATATCTTCCCCTAACTTTATTTTAACATTTTTATATTTGTTATGGTCTCCACATATTTACCACTAACTTTATAAAAATATTTTTTTATTAGTTGCGTCCCACTAATTTTGTTATTAATATTTTTTAATACTTATGGTCCCCTGTTTTTCTCCATTAATTAAATTTATTATTCAATAAAAAAATACATTCACTATCTTAAAGAATCTTTTTATTGAAAGTTGTCTTTGCCGATTGATTTACGTTTGATTTGGTAATGATTGAGGAAATTTTTGAAGGATTATTGGTGTAAATTATTATGTATATATCTAGTATTTATTATTGGTGAATAATATAATAAAAGTTTAAAAAAGGGACTATATGTTGCGGTTTTAGGAAAATCACAACATGTAGTCCCTTTTTTTTATAAAGAAAAAGTGGCTATATGCTGTGATTTTAGGAGAAATACAAGATATAGTCATACATTTTATGCTACGTTTCTTATGAATCATATCAAATAGTTTCGTTTATGCTCCAGTTTTAAACCAAATTAAAGCAGTAATTTAACTAATTTGTTATTATTACCAATGCTTAGAGCCTAAAGTGCACTATATAAGGCTTCAAAAACCGTAAAAAAAATAAATTACTAGTGCCTAATAGTTACTAATGTTAACCATATTAATAGCTAGCAATTAGCATATTTGTTTAATATCAAGTTAAGGCAATTGTAAGTCATGTTGATATATTATGAACTCACGTCATTTGAATATGTCAATGCTAAATCGGATAGATTGTGGGTCAGATTGACAAGTAAAATTCATAACTTTTACTTTTGCGCCAAAATGTAAAATGAATAAAAATATTAATATTAGAATTGAGTGAGGACTGGTGGAGTTAGTTGGGTTGAATTAAATGTTAATTGAGAGGGCCACTTGCAATTTTTTTTTTCTAAAAAACGAACGTGGTAAATTGGTAATCAACCATAAGGGATCCCTAGCTTTAAAATCTGGTCCAACGAGTACTCGGACCGTAAATTGAAAAGGTATCTAACGTTGTATTTACCAAAGAAATCAATTTCTTTGAAAAACAGACCGTCGTAATAATTATAATGGCTAAATATATTGCTAAATGTATCCCTCTAAAAAGATTATATTGTGGTGGTAATTTTTATAAAACTAAATGAAGTGAAAACTTTAGAAGGTGTTTGGCAAATGGCTCATAGTTGATTATAATGGCTGATTTGACCAGCTGATTTTATTAATTGGTTTGACCAGCTGATTTTAAATCTGCTGCTATAAACAACTTGTTTAAAAACAACTTATTCGTATTAATAAGTTGTTTCAATCGGCTAATTTATCAAACACTAGCATTAGCGGGTTTGACTTCTCAACCCTTTATTTATATCAAAATAAGCTAGAATTAATTAATAAGCTAATTTGTCAAAGACCCTTTAATAAACTTACAATAATTACTTAAATAAAGAGTAAAATACTGAATGTCTAACACTTGGCTGGCGGAATATCGCCGTCAAGTCACTCTCCTAAGATGAGTATGCCGTTCTTCGAAGCTTAGCCACTAAAAGAGTTTCAAAGTAAACTTCGATGATACACGGCAGTCACATAGATCACTTTCAGACTATTATCATTATTACTGAAATTGGAAGCTCCCAACTCCCAATTATAAGCTTTAATTAATTGCTCCATTTTTATATATTCGTCTATCCTCTTTGATTTTTTGCACTAAAGACAAAAATGATAATTTTTAAAAAAGTTGATAATAAATAAATAAAAAATAAATAAATTGTGTGGATGAAATTAAAAAAGAGTTAAAATATATAAGTTAAATTAAAAGAAAATAGTGACTATTCTTAAAAATAGAAATAATGCAAATTAAAAGTTATATGGGGAGAAAGGAGTGATAAATACGTTCACTTCAATTAGATATTTATATCTAATCTACTTTATTATTATATTAGATAGATACTCGTGCAATGTATTGAGATTGAAAAAAAAATTATTAAATTAATTATATACATATATAATATTTGTTTTAAAGATTATAAAAAAAGTTATTTCTTAATATTTTAAGATTATATATATATATATATATATATATATATATATATATATATATATATGTGGAAAATCTATTAAAAAATAAATAATTAAGATTATAAAGTACTTTGTATTACACTCATTCCCCAAAAGATTTGAACACCAACATCTTAACAAGTATAAAAATTTGATAGCGACCATTGTGTGGGTAAAGATTATTAGTGAGAGAAAATAAATGGAGATATATGCATAAAAAAGTGGTGTGCACACTACTTAAAATAAAAATATTGAAAAGTTAAAGTGACAAATCAAAGTAAAAAAATGCAAATTCTATAAAAAGTTAAAAACAAAAGAGTAATATAATAATTCAATTTAAAAATATTATTATTGAAAAGAATTAAGTGTAAACCATAATTACTCCTATTTGTTTCTACTCATATTTCATTATACTCCCTCTAATAATTCTTTTTACTTGTTTCATTTTTTAATTGGGTACGTTCACTTTACTTGTTCTATTTTTATTTTAAGACCTATATTTATAGGTGGTTCTCTCATTTTCTTAATATTAAAAACACTCAATATTACATATATATATATATATATATATATATATATATATATATATATATATATATATATATATATGCAGGAGTGAAAACAGAAAATCAGACATAGGTATGCATATTGTAGGAAAATGGGTACATATTATTTTATAGGATGTACATATTTTTATGAGGGAAAAAGTTTACATTATTTACAACAATTTGTATTACATATATACCCGCTGCTTGGCCAACTAGTTTGTAGTGACTAAATGAGTAATGACTGAGTGGTCTCATTAGTCACTAGTACTACTTGCATTGCTTTGTAGACCACTGCTCTTGCTGGTCTGCTAAAGAATACTTCATATGCATGCCTTACCTTTAATTTATTCACTTTACTTACGATGATTAAAGTGCCATATCAAGCATTTCTGCTATGTGGTTCGCTGACAGACCTACAATGTCGCGGAAAACCATTTAATAATGGAGTAAAACATAAAAATATACTTTCAAGCTGTTTGCAATTTTTTTTCATTTTAATTTGTCTTTTTAATTTTGCATTTTTTCTTTTTTATCCTTTTTCTTACTTAATTTTTCTGTTTCATTAAATTTCATCCAAACTGTAATTGAAATCGATGCATTTTGAGAGGGAGATAAAAAAATTACTTACTTGATTAAGAAATTAATTACGAGATGATCATCATTTTAAGTTTGATCAATTCTTAATTCCCAATTATTTTTCTATCTTGACATTTGTGGTTATAGTGTACTTAACAGATGTGACCACTAATACACATGGAGTATTAGTAAATGGCAAATGATTCACCTTGAAATCTTTACACGCTTTTGTCTTTTCAGAAATAAATCGGTTTACTTAATTACTATGAACAATATCATATAGTCCCTTCTATCCCTACTCTTTTGGATCCCATGTTAATGCACTAATTTAATCTCATTTGAAGTTACGCTGGGGCGGAGAGGCCCAACCCCTTTGTCTAATCTTTAGTATTTTTAGTTTTGCCCTTCTTACTAATTTATCATATATACCTTAAAGAGTACAAAAATATAATAAGTACAATATCTCAATGGATTGAATAACACATTCTAGATATCAAATCCTAATTTAAACTATTATTTTTTAAATAACTACTCCCTCTTTTTTCATTTGTTCTTCTCATTTAATTTTTATGTGGATCCCAATGCAAACTTAAAAGTCAAATTATTTAATTGTAAGTTTTTAAAATTCTATAAAGTTGATATTTAGAAAATATATATTGAGACGAATTTATCAAGATCCAAAATGAGTATGTTTTTTCATATAGATTGACGAGAAATCATAATCAAAGTTTGCACTAAAATTCATATAAATTATATTTGAGAAGAATATATGAAAACGGAAAGGGTAAAATTTATATTACAATGTTATAACTTTTTGTCTTTTATTATGTTACATTTATCCTTTTTAGTATGTGTATTTATAATTTTTACTATCTTATTTTTACTAGTATTTTTTTGGAGACTTACTTGCGGAATAATAGAGTCAAAAAAACATTTGGGTTTTTTACAAGTGATAATTATAGTAAGCTTCAACTCTATTTGTTTAATACAATTTTTTCTATGATTCAAGTTCATTTCAATCTCTATGATATTAATATTTTTACTTAACTAATTTTTATATAGTAAAAAATCTACTCGTATATCGACTATTTGGCCCATCTAATGTCAAATCCTGGCTTCACCCCTGAATTTAATATTGTGATATTAATTTAAATATATGTTAAAATATCTAATTATGCATGAAAAATACAAAAGCTTGATATTTATAAAATTGACGTGAATAAAATAAAATTTCACTTGATTATATTTTAGCTTATAAATTAAGGAAAAAATTTAAATTAACAGTAATTGTTGAATATCAAACCTCAAATGTCACGAATAGTAGAAATAGAAGGTAGTATTATTAAATTTGTATAATTATAACCAAGGTTGTTAAGATTATGCCTAAAATCGTTGTGAGAGTAGAATTAAAATTGGTAGAATTGGATTGTGGGTTCGCTTGAGCTTACAAATATGCATTAACATACTATAGATAAGTGATTATTAATTATGTTTTTTTTAAGATTTAAGGTTTACATAAAAACATATTTGACTCCAACTTTTAAGTATTAAAAAATATTACTTTTGATAATTATTTTAAACTAGAAATGAAGAAAAACTTGAATTTTATAGTCCTATTGATATAGTTATTTTTAGATATAAAAATTTATACATAAGTCAAATCAAGATTATATGAAAAAATTTACGATTAAAACCACCCTTGTAGGATCGGATCGTTGGATCGTAGAATCGTGTTATGATTCTACCACCTGGATTCTTGAACTAAGTAGGAACGCACGATTTTACCAACAATAAAAATCCTATCTACGATTCAAATAGATCTCCTATTTTTAGATCATAAAAATGTAGATCTAGATCTAGATTTTGATAACCATCATTATAACATACTTAAATTGAAATAAGAATAATTAACAAAATTAAGTGGATAGCAATTAATTACTCAAAAGTACTTATTCAAGATGTCAATTAACAAAATTAAGTGAAATATTTTATTAAATTTTGATATTACCTTTGAGAATATAGGTGGCTACTATAATAATTAATTTATGTCTTAATAACAAATATTTTAGGTCATTACTAAATTTAAATATTTTATTAGCATCGTATTTATTGTTATAGACAAAAAAATTACTTGATCCTAGTCAAAAAGGAAAATAATATTTTTAAATAACATGAAAAGTCAATCCCCAATTTAAGAATTGGGCCTGTTGGCCTCCATAGTATGGACAACGCATACAACGCGAAGGCCTAGATAGTATACAATAACTAAGGACTGATAATATTCTCATTCCCAATCACAAACGTTGACAATGGGTTAAAACTTAAAAACAATAGCATTGACTAAAAAAGTTCCTTTCATACGGGTTGAGTTATTTTCTAGATACAAGTTAAAAATTTTCAGATTATAACCAACTTATTTTCAATTATTTTTTCACAAATTGTATGAGATGATTTTACCGTAGTTATGTCTCATACTTGATTTAAATAGTCCAATAATAAAAACTTTTAGTATAATGGAGCTTTTATATGAACTCGTCTCACTTTTTAAGATACGGATTATATCTAATAAAATTTATCGATAAGAAAATTTAGACTCATATCCTTAACAAAATAAACACATAACGTAAGTTGTATATATCTTAAATAGGTTTCGCAATGTGTTGCCTAATTTGCGGTCTCATTTCAAGCTTACGAGAACAAATGAGACGCTTTTGGATTCGTTCTTCTTTTTCGGCACACTTTGCCCTTGATTGTACACATTTTGAGAACTTTTCCATTAGTCATTCTGATTCCTAAGATTACTCCCTACCAAACACGCATAATTGTTGCATTCTTAATTGAAATAGATACTAGGATCGATACGTTACGAAGTACTACTTTGATGAACGATTACGTTTACAATGAACTAAAAAATGTTTGACGAAAAATAAAATTGCAAAATGACACAATGATTTAAGGAGTTTCACCCAACGATGGCTACTTCCTCCGTGGTGTGTAGTTGCTTGTTTGTATTATTCCAAAGGAGTAAAACACTCTTACAAATAAAATATTACAATTGAGTAAGAAAATAACAAAGGCTATGTGTTTAGGCTTAGGGGATGAACAAATGAGCTTACTATTTATATTACTAATTAGATTCAATGAGATTACAGCCTTAATATTGAGAATTAACCACTTTCAAACTGCTCCAAGAAGTTAAAGGGATGAAAACAACATCTTATGAATCGACAGAAGATCCGCTCGACCGGAACAGGGGCTTGCTCGATCGAGCGACCTGGTCGAGCAAGCTACAGGCAGCTTTTGGATACATTTTGTTTGTTCACTCAACCCACCTAGGAGCTCACTCGATCGAGCGACCTTCAGTGTGCTTTCTGACAGTTTTTCTCGACTGAGTATAGAAGAGCATCTTCAATCAAATATTTAAACTTCTTTATTAAGTTCCATAACTCCCATAGTTAAGTCATATAACTTCATGAAATAATCAAGCTCTTAAACTCCATCATAAATCACAATATTAAGTCACCCATTCAAGTCATCCATAGGATTTCATCCCATGAGTCACATATGAATACACACATCAATTGTGCACTCAAGTCACACCATTGATCTCAACAATCTCCACCTTGACTTGAGTTCACCCAAGTCAAAGCATTCATCAATCCACTTCATCTTACAAGAATATAAACAAGCTTAAATAACATACACACCTCATATGCCCCAACGGGCATCACTTCAAGCAAGGAGCTAGACCAACCAAGTCAACACACAAATCAAACTTGGTTGTGGGCAATGACTTTGTCATCATGTCGGCTGGGTTATCTTTACTATCAATTTTCTTCAAAATCACCGTTTGTGCTCAACTTCATCCCGGATGAAATTATACTTGATATCAATGTGTTTGGACCTTTTATGAAATGTATTTTGATTTATAGCCAAATGAATTGCACTTTGACTATCACAATGTACACTTACCGAACACACCTTATTGCACATCTCACCAACAAGACCTTTGAGCCACGTCGCTTCTTTGAATGACTCGGCAACGGCTATGTACTCCGCTTCGATTGTTGATAGAGCAACCACATCTTGTAACGATGATTGCCAACTTACCTCCAAACCACCCAATGTGAACACAAATCCACTTGTGGATTTTCTATTATTAAGATCACCTCCATAGTCCGAGTCACAAAACCCGGTTAGCTCGCTTGAATCCTTCCCATACATGAGACAAACATTAGAAGTACATTTCAAATACCTTAATAACCACTTAAGTGCCTCCCAATGTCCCTTCCCAGGATTAGACATATATCTACTTACCAAACTCATCGTATGAGCTATATCGGATCTAGAACGTACCATGACATACATCACACTACCAACGACACTAGTGTACGGGATTCTTACCATTTGCTCTTCTTCCGCCTTTGTCTGCGGACACAACCTCTTGGACAATTTGAAATGAGAGGCAAGATGAGTAGACACATCTTTAGCATCATCCATGAAGAAGCGTTGCAAAACTTTCTCAATATACTTCCTTTGGCTAAGGTATAAGACACCCTTAGCCCGGTCTCTCAAAATCTCTATTCTAAGAATCTTCTTGGCTTCACCAAGATCCTTTATATCAAATTCATTTGAAAGCAACTCTTTCGATTCACTTATCAAAAAGATAATAATACATACATATTATTCCTTCTAGTAATTTTTAGTAATAATATTAGTGAATAGCTATACTATGAGTATTCTTCGAACATATCCTTATCAGTAGTAGTATATTTGTAACTATAGTAGTATTTATTAGTTTTAGTAGTTAAGTATATTAGTATTAGTATTCGTGATATTAATATTAGTACTAGTTGTATTAGTATTACCATTAATCATATATTAGTATAGTATTAATTGTATTATACTATTAGTCATATTAGTATTAGTATTAGTATTAGTATTAAAGTATGGTATACTATTAGTCTGATCTTTATATTACTATTAGTTTAGTATTAGTCATATTAGTATATACTAGTCGTATTAGTATAGTCGTATTTGTATTAGTAATGTTAGTATTAGTATAGTATTTAGTCATATTAGTTTACTTAGTATTAGTCCTATTGCAATTATTTGTATTTATATATTTATATTAGTCGTACTATTATTAGTATTATTGTATTAGTATAGGTATTACAATATATGTTAATCATATTAGTAGTAGTAGTATGGTACGTTAGTA
Organism: Amaranthus tricolor; assembly: GCF_026212465.1. Taxonomy (NCBI): domain Eukaryota; kingdom Viridiplantae; phylum Streptophyta; class Magnoliopsida; order Caryophyllales; family Amaranthaceae; genus Amaranthus; species Amaranthus tricolor. The sequence goes on from NC_080049.1 coordinate 24,362,675, forward strand.
ATAGAATTAGTATAATTATTAGTATAATTTGTATTAAAATTATTACAATCGACAGATAGAATTTACCTTAACAATTATACTGATAGATACAACTAGAAGTCTAGAATGCTCAACTAGTGTGTTTTAAACAATAGAAAATAATTACAAGAGGAAAATTTAAGTAAGATTTCTCATAAAATGTTAACATAAGTTAATAGTAGTTAATATCCATATGATTAGAGGGGGTAGAGGAAAAAAAAGTAAGCCTCTTGGGTAGTTTTTGGTGAAGCTAGGTGGAAGGTAGATGTCCTAATTATGCCTTCTTAATTAATAATTAATCTAATTTTTGAACTTTTAAATACTCCCTCCTATAGAGAATGGGACATTTAGGTTTTGCACCAAAATTAAAGAGGGGTAGGGGACCACTTAAAAGTGGGTAGGAAACTCTCTTTTTCCATAAAGGGTATTGATATTTATGTGTTATTGTGTTGTAATAAGGGTAAAAGGGTAAAAAAAATGACAAAAATAAAAATGGGACATTTTCAGTGAATTGGCCAATTAAAAATATATATCATTCTCTATAAATAGGTGGGAGTATAATTAAGCATCCTAATCCTTTGGCTAAACCCAATGAATAATAAGTCGAAGACAACAGCGTACATACTAAGTCTACATCATGTATGCATGTAAACTTCCTACTAGATTCATACATTTCAACTGCAAATTGATTAACAATTTAATTATAGTCATTAGAAAACACCGACTTATACTTACTATATTCCTAGTTGATAAATACAACCATAACTAATTAGGAACTTGATCTAATAATTATTGCAAAGACTTCTTCAAATCATAATCTTTGTTTGATTTTGTTGCACAATATAATTTTTTCTCAACAAACTCGTAAATCTTTTTTATATTAATCGCTTTTATATTAGCCATTGGGATGACAATCTGTTTGGTAAGCTCATCAAATTGACCATATATGTAGCTTAGTACACAAGCTCGTACGCCAGCGTACTAATTTAGTTCGTCATATGTGATGCATATGAAGTTTAAAAAATAGAGCAAGATAGGTGTTCATTTGAGCATCAGGTTAATTTGGGGTTAATCGAGTTTGTGTCCATTTTGATTTTTATATAATTATAAATCTAGTTTTGAAGTCCAGTCAACTAGGATTCGATTATAAAGTTGGGGTACTTATCGAATCATCAAATCTGTTTTGAACATGATCTCTACTAGTATGCTACTCCTTCGGTCTCTAGTTATGAGTTTCTCAATATTTATTTTGTTATTTTATAGTCTGTTTTAGTTTGTAATTTCTTTAATTTTTATCTACACATTTTGAGTTTTAATCATATTCACATAATTTAATTAACTCTATTATTTTCATAATTCTTGTGTAATTGATTTTGGTAATTCTTGTGTAAACGTGGGCTATTGCTATTTGATAGGGATAGAGTGTGTACAAATCATTAGTTGTCCTACTTTTCAAAGATAGTTTATCTAAGTTGATTTTTTTAAGAAAAATCCGTTTACCACACTCTCTTCATACAAATTAAGTAAAATTTATAATTAAGTAAAAAGTAAAATTTATGAATACATAGAGGAGCTCTAGAGTTTATCAATATTTCTATTTTAATTCATCATCCATTTTACTTTGCAGTATTTAATTTTTAGGTCGTATTGACATTACCTTTTTTGATATTTATCCACACATTTTCAATTTTAATCATATTCACACAATTTAATTATTTCTATTATTTTCTCAATTCTTGTTTAATTGTGAGCAATTGCTATTTCATAGAGATAGAGTGAGTACAAATCAATAATTACCCTATTTTTCAAAGATTGTTTGTTCAAGTTTTTTTTTTTAAAAAAAATCCATTTACTTTTGTACACTCAACAGTATGAAGTACAAATTATGTAAAATTTATAACTAAGTAAAATTTATAAATAATAAATAGAGTAGCAGTAAGCTAATTTCTATATCTCTATCAGTTCGTCAATATTTCTATTATAATTCATCGTTTGTCTTACTTCATAGCATTATTGTTTTCGATAATATTGACACTACTTTCTTTGATTCATATCCACTTATCTTCACATAATTTACTTTATTGTTTTATAAATTATTATGTAATTATGGGCTATGGTTATTTCACATGGATAGAGCGAGTACAAATCCATAATTACCTTATTTTCAAAGAAATTTTTTAGGTTATTTTTTTAAGAAAAATCCGTTTACTTAGACACTCAAAATTACAGAAATTAAGTAGAATTAATAATTAAGTGTTATATTATATTTTAACATTCTGATATAAATGATTTGATCCACCACTAATAATATAAACAAGAGTGACCAAGTGACCAATTGACCAAAAAAAATAAATGGATTCCGAAAACCTCTATACGAAGAACCTATGGGAAGAAGTAGCCTAAGAAAAAGTCATAAGCAACTTACATATAAAAAAATAAAAGGTTGGAAACTGGTTGTTGGGGTTTAGTTATTGTCTATAAATATCATGACAACTTAAAAGATTATCATTGTACCAAGTGAGATTGTGTTTTTTGAAGTGTCATTTTTTCCAAAATGGTGCATAAAACGGTGTTGAAGGTAGATCTCTCTTGTGACAAGTGCAAGAAAAAGCTCTTTGGAATAGTGTCCAAGATAGAAGGTACACTATTTTTTTTTTATTTTTTTAATTATAGTGTAGGCTGGTTGAATCAAACGGTTATGTAAGAATTAAATTTTATAGTATTAAATAATTAACACTAAATATTCAGTAATATTATAAATTTTCAATTAATTGATCTTATAATATGATTTTAATTTTAATTTTGAATATGATGCTTTTACATTCAAAATGCTCAAGAGTATTAGTGAAGGAAATTGAATTTATAGGAGTTCTACTTAAATATTCCTTTCTCTATTCTTTATTAGAGTAAAGAAAGAAAATCATGAAATACTTGATTTCTCCTTTTCTCTTCATTTTTATATCCATATGGGTGGTTATCATTAAGCTAAAAAGACTATCAAATCACAAATTGTGTTCGACATAATGCAAAATGAGCGAAAAATTTTATCAGATTAAATTTTTTTGATTACTAATTTTGATATTGATAATATGTAAAATATTCATATGTAAAATATTCTTACAGTTTTTTGATTTGAAAATGTACTTTTTCTGATTTGCTTGTTCCTTGTTTCTTGGAGGTTAGTTGATAATTGAGATGTTTGAACTTTGAAGCATGCTGGTTTGAACCTTCGTTATGTTTGGTCATCACTGTACTCTCTATTACCTTTTTTAATTAGTGGTAAAAGTTTATTTTAATTAAACATTTAGTAATATTTAGTGCAATTTATCATGAATAAGGTTAATTTGGTAAAAATAAGTTCTATTTTTTATTTGAACGAATGGTGAACAAAAAAAAAGTAAAAGAAACGAATAATAATAAGCCATGCATGCAAAAATAAGTTTAATTTAGTAAAAAAAACTGCTATTACAACAAATCTAAAGTGCAGGGACCAACATTGAATTTTGAATTAGGGGGACAAATAGTCAATATACTAGTAAATTATTTACTATATAAAAGCTAGTAAAATTATAAAAATTTTACAATCATATAGACTGAAATGAACTTAAATCTTAACATTAATTATATTATACAAATAGAGTAAAAAAAATCAAGTGTTTTTTACTCTATTATTCACTTAGCAAGTCTTAAAAAAATACTATTAAAATTAAGATGGCATAAATATAAATACACAATAAAAATGATGAATGAAAATTATGAAAGATAAAGACTAAAAAGCAGTGGCATTATAATGTAAATTTATTAATTTATGAAAAATATAATTGTTTACATTAGGATTTGTACCCTTAACCTTAAGTAATAAATATGTTATTCCAACCATTAAGCTACATTAATTTTGTTATATTTTTGTACTCTTTAAACTATATATCATATATTAGTAAGAAGAACTAAAGCTAAAAATATAAAGAATCACATTTTCGGCAAGGAGATCGGGCCTCTCCAGCGCGCCATGTAGCTTTACACCTGCTAAGGTGTAATGAATGAGGGCTAATAAATTTTTTTATTATGAAAAAATGATATAAAAGCTTGTCAAGAGTATATAAATTATTTCTATATCTATATAATCTAATATATGCATCAAAAATAATATTATTTAGAATTTTAACAAGTTCACCACTAGATAAGTAACACCTTACATCATGTTAGAACTCAAATGTAGCTTCCAAAGATTATGTAAAGTATTACAAACTAATAAGGAGAACATATGGCATAAAAGGTAATAAAGAGTACAAATCTCAATCAATAGAAGGACATTATAAAAATATTACTAAGGGTGATATTTAATTAATTGGATTGGTAAGGGTTGTAGAGATCTTTTTAATATAAATAAATATAATAATAGTTGATAAGGACATTAAAAAATATTTATTGGATTTTATTTATTGAAAACACACATGGCATTGAATAGTTGGTCAAGATTTCACATGATTCCATGTTAGGTATTAAAGAAACTATCAAAAGTTTATAAATTTGGACAATAGGGGATATAAACTCTTATAATAACTAACTCTTGACATAGTTGAATTTACAAGTCAACCAATAAGAGATATTGACTGTATAACTAATTCCACCTAGTTGAACTATGAAAGCCGCCTAAAGAAGGCTACCCTTTAATATCTCAATGTAGGTTTTAGTTGGTTTCGCGGATGATTTTTAGTTGGAGTTGTTGAGTGAAGTTGTTGGTCAGTTTGGTCAAGCAAATTGTTTAAGTCAGTTGTTATGGAGATGTGTTTGGTAAAAAATATTTGGTGGGTGTTCATTGTTTATTAGATAAAAAGTATGCAACAAATCAAAGACCTAATAAAAAAGCTACCATGAATAGCTTTTTGTTGGTTTAAAAGTCAACTTTTCAACTGATCTTAAAATTATTTATCAAACTTTTTTTTAACTGTCTGACCAGCTAAAACGTTAAAATACAAAAATCAATAAAACATCTAAAAAACTAATTGCCAAACAATCCATTATTTTTCCATGTATTTTAAAATTTTTAGTTTTCTAATATAAGATTTTATATGATAGGTGTGAATAAAATAGAAGCAGATCCAGAGAAAGGAACATTAGACGTAATTGGGGATGCAGATCCATATAAGATAGTTATGTGCATAAGGAAAGCAGGAAAGAAAGCCCAGATTGTTACAATTGGGCCTCCAAAGCCACCCGAAAAAAAGCCCGACGATTTGTGTAAAGAGCTTGCAAAGTTATGCCCATGCTCGTATCCAGGTAGTTGTTGGGCTTGCAGGCCCGTACCTATAATGACTATGGAATATCAAGATCAAGCTCCACCTTGTTCTATAATGTGAATTTGTGTTATTATAAATAGATTATTCTTTGTTTCTCAAAATTTGTTTCATTAGATTTGTGTTAAATTTTTTAATATATCAATTTTATAGCCAAGGCAATTTTCAATTATGCTAAGATAGATATGGTGAAAGAATATGTACATGATTGCCTTGAAAACATATTACCAATTTTATATGTATGACTTATTTAAATTTATATGGTGAATCATCAATGTGTTTTTAAGTAATACTTGACAAAAAAATAATTAGAATTATTAGTATTATTTTGAGTCATTTAAGGTTGAAATTCTTACATTTCTTAACCTTAAAATTTCGTTTTGAGTTTTGACCAATAGTCCGATATAATAAATAAGTTTTGAAATTTTATTTTATCCGTTATCATAAGATACTCTTCAAACATATTAAGAGTTCTTCTTGTGCACTTGGTGCATATTTTTCCTTTTACAACAAAATTAAGAAATCATAGAAGATTAATTATAATATTAGGCGTAAAATGGTAGAAATTATAAAAGATTTAGAATAAATAAGTATATAAATAATTTATAAAGATATTTTACAAAATATATTTCTAGCAAATTTATTGTGAAATGAAGAAATAACTAATTTGTTGGCATAGGTTTGAAAAACTAAACATATAATCATTAGAATAATATATCTCAGCTCTCGAGTATATTATT